>NW_019175380.1:915031-921192 GCF_002260705.1 Seriola dumerili
CTTTATCACACGGGCCAGCCGGCAGCTGAGTACACAGTTGCTGTCCGGGGATGGGGGGCCTTGTCTGCAGCACCCCCCCCCGCACACACACACCCCTACACCCCTACACCCCCACCCTGCTGCCACGCACAGAAAACAGGTGCATCAAAGGATGCCGGAGGAGGAGGGGGAGTCGGGGAGAAAAGACAGGTAGAGTGGGGGAAGTAATTTTTTAAGCCGCCATGAATATCTCTCCCTCCCTCTCTTCTTCTTCCCAACTACATCATCACACTCCTCTCTGATTTGCTCCCCTGCTGCTCCGTGCCCAGAGTTTATGTCATGATTTTCCCCCCACCCCCACCCCCACCCCAGCTCCTCCTCGACCTCACCTCCCTCCATTGTTTCACCAGCTTTTAATAAACTAAAGGGCAGATTCCTGACTGGAGCGAGAAGGCAAGGGGGGGGGGGGCACAGACCTGTCCTCCAGCCACACACACACACACACACACACACACACAGAGTTTGGCATGCAGCGTGCCAAGCTCTTCCACTGTCTACTGACGCCAGCTCCCGAAACACACACACACAAACTTACTCTTCCTCTCTCTCTCTCTAACACACACACACACACATACACAGACACACACACAGACACGTACACATACACACACACACACACACACACACACACGCACACACACACGCACACATATACACACACACACACACACACACACACACGCACACACACACGCACACATATACCCACACACACACACACACACACACTCTCACCCTCCCCACGCGCCAACCTCCTAAAAGCTAAGCTCCTCACTAAATATATCCCCCCCAGTAAAGATAAGACAAACACAGTGGATTTGAGAGCGGTGTACAGCCAATGACGGGCGGCCATGTGAGCCGGAGCTAAGCTCGTGTTAGCTTTACAGTTTAGGCTTCAGAG
This sequence comes from Seriola dumerili, assembly GCF_002260705.1. Taxonomy (NCBI): domain Eukaryota; kingdom Metazoa; phylum Chordata; class Actinopteri; order Carangiformes; family Carangidae; genus Seriola; species Seriola dumerili. Next base: position 915,972 of record NW_019175380.1, read on the forward strand.
ACGGAGCGGGAAGACACAGAGGACATGTATGTGTGAATGTTCCCGTCGTTTAGTGAAGCACAGTCGCTCAGGGTGTGTTTGTTGAACCCACGTCCACCTCAAACCCTAAACCCACCTCCTCCGTTCTCTCCATCCTCGTCAGAGAGGAGGGAGAAGAACAGTGGCGAGCTGCAGGCTAAACGCAGCGCATGAAACTAGATCAATCCTCCATTCAGCTGCGAGCCCGAGGCGCTTCTCTAAAAAAGAAAAAGAGTGAGCAAAGGAGTCGTAGGCGTGTTTGTTTTATCGCGCTGGACCAGGTTTCTTCGGGGGCAGCATGGATCTGTCACATGCTCGTCTGGCAGGGCGGCGTTCAGAGTCTTCCTGACGGCCCCGCCGTTCGTGCAGAGCATCCATTTGTCAGAAGCACATTCCTGCGGCGGTGAGACATTGTGAACTGCCTATCAGAGCTTCAACACTGTCCAAATAAACACACTCACAATGGGCCCCAGTGTGTGTGTGTGTGTGTGTGTGTTTGCATGCATGTGTGAGAATATGAAACATGAGAGCTCAGACACAAAACCAACCGTGCATCGCTGCTGTCTGCGAGCACCTGGCTGAGTGTGCGACGTTTCAAACACACCTCCTCCTCCTCCTCGCCTTCCTCTTCTCCAAACAGTTCAAAGGTGAGTTTTAGTTCGAGGCGAGGACGAGGACGAGGAGAGAAACTCAGACATTTTCTTTCTGTGCAATCGGTTTCTCATCTGGTGTCACTGGAAGTGGAGAGGGATGTCTGGAGGGATGTGTGCATCACACAGTCTCTCTCTCTCTCTCTTTTTTTCCCCTTGTGTTAGCCTCTCGGTCACTCTCACCTCCTCCAGCCCTCTCTCTCTCTCTCTCCCTCTCTCACACATCTCAGTTTCATTCTGTTTCTCCTATTTATCGTGTCCTCTCTCTGAAGGCTTCACTGTTCCCGTCTCTGTTTTTCCTCCTGCTTGGACTTCTCTCTCTCTCATTATCCCTCAGTCTCATCACTTCATTTTTCATTTAAACACCTTCTCCTCTCCTCCTCAGTTGGATGGAAGTGGTAGCTCCTCTCCTCCTCCTCCTACCTACCACAGAGTCTATTATATCTGTCATCGTCTCCCTCAGCAGCCTCAGGGCTCAGCACAACAGGCCGAGTCAATCACACACTTACAGACATAAACGCACGCACCTGTAAAACACATATCCATACATATATCCAAAGTTATTCACACTGTTGTTAACCTCATGCAGCTCCAGCACACACACACATGCACACACACACACTCCCTACTTGCTCCACTATCCCTCCAGCCTTGCTGTCAATGCCTGATTAGTGTGTTCGCCGGCGCCAACACAAACATGTTTCCTCCGATTACACATCATGTCACGCCGCGTCCTAATCACAACCACTCGCGGTTTCTGGACTCGCCAGGAGAAGAAAATACCTGCAATAAAAGAGGAATGTGCACCTGAGCTCGGGGATGAGACCGAGTGAGGAGAAGTTCAGATCAAACTCCGTGACGCTGTCATGAACAGCTGTGAGACAACACACACGGACAGAAAGTACAATACACCTTTAAAAAGAAGAAAGGCAGAGTGTGTTTGTAGGTGTGTCGGTCCTGAGGCTGGTGGACTTACCTTCAGCGCCCGGCAGCAGACGGACAGACAGCTGAGGTATCCAGAGACCGGCTGAGACCCTGAACACAACGCTGGATTTGTTGTTCAACTATTGTTTCCCAGCCAGCTCCTCTCTCCTCCTGTTTCTACCTCTCTCTCACACACACAGATTGTCTGAGCGCTATTCTCTCCTCCCTCTGTCTCACTGTCTCTCTCCCTCCCTCCCTCCCTCCCTCTCTCTCTCTCTCTCTCACTTTCTCCTGAACAGGGAAATCACCAGAAAGAGGGGAGCAGCCTGGATGCTCCGTCTGTGAGGACGTTCGTCACATGTGGATCGTGACACAGCAATCGTATATCATACGCCCTTTCTCTCCCTCTCTCTCTCCCCCTCTCTCTCTCTCTCACACACCAGCTGACGCACCGACACGCTCCACAGCGGCAAATGGGAATTCCAGCCCTGGACGGCTGCGCTCACCCCATCAGGAGAGAGCTGACCAAAAGCTGCAGCCAGTTTTACGAGGTCAGGGTTATAAAACTGTTAGCAGATTTAGTTTATTTAAAAACAACTGGCCCCCGTGGCCTTTCCTCTTCACGCGCTTTCTCCTGCCCATGACATGAGGGGAGGAGGGGTGTGTGTGTGTGTGTGTGTGTGTGCAGGTGGGGAGGTGTGGAGGTGTGGGAAAGGAGAGGAGTTAAAGAGGAGGTTAAATCACTCACCTTCGCCGTCTTCTCTTGATGGGAACATCTATCTCCACCTGCAGACAAGGTTATAGTATCACTGGAGAATACGTCCCTATAGATTCATTTAAATTACAAAACGAGCCGTGCATTAATCACTAAAAACCTGCCGGACATTTCATCTTGTATTATTGGTCTTCATCTGTGAACAATTATGTGACGGTGCAGGGCCTGTGAGTTTGGATATGGTGAAAACAACAGCAACAGAGCCGAGCAGGGACTGCAGCGAGCCCGTCCATCAGTCCCACATGGAGAAAGACACCATGAAGATATAAAGGGGACAAACTCTGATGCATTCAGTGAGGGAGGCGTCTGCGTTTACCTTGAGACACGAGCTGTCACACCTTCTCCGAAGCTCTCGCACGCGGCCGCTGCCAAATTATTACGATGTATTGCGTCAGTCGCTTTTGTTTCTGATTTATCTGGGGGGTGGGGGGGGGGTTGGTTTATTGAACACTTTAAGTTACTAGAAAGATGGTGAAGGTGAAGTCGTCCGACTGAGGTGTGGAAAAACACAGCCAGATGCAGCCTGACAAATAAGGCACATCGTGTAGAGGCTAAGTACCGAGGATGCATTCTTTCAACATGTTTCATACAGACAGAGGGTGGAGGAGGTGGGGGGCAGGGGGGGGGGGGGGGATGCAGAGCATGACAAATAATGAATTTTTCATAGGCTGATTAAATAAGAAAAGGGCGGTCAGTCAGTGTGGGAATAACAACAAGTACGATGCCAAAATAGGTGAAAAAGAATAACATGAGCTGTGTGAGGCTGACAGCATATGTTCAGATACTCATTGTGCCACACACACTTACACACACTTACACACACTTACACACACACACACACACACACACACGCACTCAAGTCCTGGTATGTAGAGTCAAAACTCTCGGGGGAAATAAGGGGAGCAAGCTGCACCACACTAAGTAGGACTTAGTGGGTCAAAAGTTTAAGAAGCACAATTACCTGAAAGACCTCGGCTGACCCCCAAATTTCTCACCTTCTGTTCCCTCACACACTCACTCACACTCACTCACTCACACACTCACACACACACTCACTCTCACTCTCACACACACACACACACACCTTCGACAGAAGCGATTTACAGCCGGCAGCAGGAGAGGGTGAAAACTTATACACCACCAACAGGCTCCTAGAGAGAGAGAGAGAGAGAGAGAGAGAGAGAGCAGGAGACCCACGTAAGCAGCGTTTGTATTTTGATTACACTTTCAGGCATTGTAAATGATCACCGCTGCGAACAGTGTCAAATTAAATGGTCATAACTCACCTGGACAGAATCTGACCTCGTCTCCTTGGCTTACTCAGCTTGCGTCCACATGAGAGGTGGTGACAGGGAGTAAATGGCTTCAGATAATGTATCATAATATCACATTAAGAAAATGTCCGTCGGAGCCAAATGTGAATCCCATATGTGGAGAGGAGGAGGAGGAGGAGGAGGAGGAGGGAGAAGGGGAGGAGGAGGAGGGTGGGGTGAGAGGCAGAGGGAGTGGAGGAGAAGGCCAGAGGATGGAAGATATATTGAGCAAAAGGAGGGGATACGCCGGGTGACACAGCGCCACAAAAGCAGCTTTCTGACAACTTGTAAAAAAGGCTTTCGCTTTCTGTAACAACAGGCGGTAAGTGGATGGTGGTAAAAAGCGAAATAATATTGTTCCTATGTGACAGCTGTTTAAGATCAGGAGAGTAAACTCTTTACTCCCTCCGCTGTTTATCCAGATTTCCATCTTGGTGATGTGTCACTGCCCAGTTAGCAGGCTGGACTTTACCCTGTGGCTGTTCACACTGGTGATTAGGCAGCAGGTCAGGTTGCGCCCCCTGTTACATCTGCGTATAAGCCCGTGACTATTAAGAGCGTGACGTTGGCGGCCGTCCCCGTCTTGATCAAGTCCCGCCTTGGCTGCAGGCGGTGCCGTACGCTGTCCCCACGAGCGCCGGCAGCTGAGATGTGACTGAGCCTGATGTGAGATGAGTCGTCGCCTCATCAGGACGGGACTAGCGGGGGGGGGGAGGGGGCAGGGTCACATCTCGGCTCAATCGCACCCGAGTCACGCGCTCCCAGGCCTGTGGGGCGTGACCGTCCTGACGCCGGCCATCTTTGTCCTGCTCTGCAAGAATGTAAACCTGCAGTCCCCTTGCCCGAAGAGTTAAACATCTCTTCGTCCTGTCAGCTTTCAACTAAAGCTCTCTGTTCTCTCCTTCAGCGCAGGAAAAGCTCGTTTCAAGCCGGTTCGTATTATGTGTGACAAGCACAAAGCTGTGGACTGATGGATGGTGCACAGACATTTTCAGTCTTCATTTGGGAGATTGATTTCCAGCCTTATTCTAAGTAACATGAAAAAAAAAAAAGGTAGGGGGGGGGGGGGGGGGGGGGGGAGGGGGTTATAATTTGGGGAGATTTATGTGGACCAGTGTGCAACAGAGAAACAGGCATGTTTGCCTCAAATATAAGCTCTGCTGGGAGCCAGGAGTCTAACGCAAATAGTCCCATAGTTGTAATTTACAGTCGGTGTAGAATAACTTTCTCTTTTCTTGACCAGGTAAAACAATGTCGCAGCAGCTGCCAAAGACGTGTGATGAGTGTACCAGGTCTGGTTTTTTTTTGGGAGTTGAGGGGGAAGCACGGTTACAGCCGGTACAAGTGCTCCGAGCGGCTGATACAGGAGCGAGACGCCGGTATCAAACAGACGCTGCGCTCCTCCGGTGGCGATCCGAGTTCAAACCACGGTGCAGTTAATGATCTTAACACACATTTACGTCTACACATAAACACACAGTCATGAGCATGATATTGCATGAGGAATGAGAACAGCAGCCCGGGGTGGGGGTGGAGGAGGT
>NW_019175380.1:926039-976039 GCF_002260705.1 Seriola dumerili
GTGTGTGTATGAGTGTATGAGTGTGTATGTATTTGGGTCACTGAGATCTTGCATGTCCTAGGTTCCAGGTTCATTTCCATACCAAGCGGCTCTGGCTCGCTCCAATCAGTCAACAGGAAGAGGAGTAAAAAGAGGGGGGGGGGTTATGGAGACAGAAAAGGGATGAAAGAGAGAAAGTGAAAAACTCTGAGACAGAGATAGAGGGAGATATGGAACAATGAGAGAGCAGCTAAGTGTTTCCCCATGTGCACCTGGGGCAGTGGCTGACCCTGTAAAGTGGGGTCTAAGCCTCAGCCCTCTCTCCCTCAACCCCTCTCTCTGTGCCAATGCCCATAGGCACTGAGGAATCACAGGAATGAAGGAGAGCAGCCAAAAGCAGTCTGCTAAACTCCCTTCATCTTTATAGAAGTGCCGTTACGGAGGGCCTCCAGTCCGGGCCCAGACAGGGAACACTTCCCAGGCTGCTCCATCCCTCCCACAGCCCTCCTGGGACAGTGACGGGCTCCAGTGTTCAGTGACTTTCTCCTGAGAAGGAGCCAGCAGGTAGGAAGACACCAACTTCTGCCAAGGGGGTAATTAAATATTTGTGTCTAGACGGACGGCATCATTAGAAAGTTTGAGTTGTGATTGTGGAGTCAAAGGGACAATCTGTGAAATATCTCAACAGCTACTGGATGGACCAGCGTGTAAATTCATTGTTCCTGGAAGATGAGTCTCCGGCAGCACCATGAGGTCGACATCTTTGACGGATTGCCCTAAAATGTAGTGAAGACATTGACGGTTCCAACACTATATATCCTAATGACTTTAGTGATGCCTTAACTTTTCGTCTAGCGCCCTCATCAGGTCAAAATTCACCCAGAAAAACTGATCAGTCTCAACTGTTCTTTGTGTTTAGCGCTAATTATCCAGCGTTAGCGTGCTAATAAGCAAAACTATGATGATAAACATTAATCTGTATAAACATTATACTCTATTATTATACTAATGCTAAACATTAGCATGTTAGCATCGTCCTTGCGAGTACATTAACGTGCTGATGTTAGCATTTAGCTCAACGCACCGCTGTGTCGAAGTAAAGCTTCACAGAGCTGCTCACATGGCTGTAGACTCGTACGCTGCATTCACATGGTGTCGGAACAATCAGAAAAATTAGTTTCCGACCGAGAATATTCACGTGAACGTCGCCTAAAGTCGGAACAACAACTTGGAAAGTCGGTGAAGTTTGGTGCACGACTTGCCGAGTTGTTGACGTCATATATGCAACACATGGCAGATGTAAATAAATGTTTGGTTGACGGTGAGAAACTTTTGATTAATGGTGCAAATTCACACATTGCATATAATTTTTTTTTTACTAACATTTAATTTGTAATATGGTATTAGGCTGTAACCATGTAGACTGACTTACATTAGCTAGTGAAGTTATTAGCTAGCAGTAACTCTGATCAACGTGTTGTTTAAATGATCTTCAGACTCAAAGCACATGAACACACCGAAGTCCGAAGATGAACTTCCCAACTCGGGAAACAGGAACATCCGAGGAGCACGTGAATGCAGCATTAATATAAATCATTTTTAAATAAACATTTTCAGTTTTGAATGTAGAAATACATGAAAAATACACATTCAAAAACATTCCCAAATTAGGGGTTTAAATTATATAAAAATCAGTTGTAGCAGTGAAATTAAAACATGAGACCTTGCCGTGGTGTGAGTTACTAGAAGCTTATTCAGAGTGAACTGTGGGGCCAAAAACTGCTTCTCTGGGGGAACAGTTCTGAGAAAAACAACATCTGAACGCAGGTGCTCTGTAATGTGTGTGTGTTTTTGTGTGCTTCCAGGTTTAGGATTTGTTGTCATGAGAAAAGAAAGGCACACGGCCAGTAAACAGAAATCTTTCCCCTCTTGTTCTCAGATATCTGTTTAGACTTCATAGATTGGCTATGACTCCATCAGACTCACATTAAGCCCATCACGCACATTCACATGCGCACACGCACGCTCGGATCCTCTCGACCCAGGAGACATTTATGACCTTCCCGTATATCAGTTTTTACAGTGCAGCGGCCCCGAGCAGAACAGCAGTAAAGTGGAACGAGGACAAAATGAGAGATTCTTTACAACGAAACTCAGCCTTCTCCTTCTGCTGAGCAGAGACGGAGAGACAACACAAAGTCACATCAACACCCAAACCACATCAACAAAACATTGCGTGCTGAGAGGAGACATCATCGGGGAGGGTGATTCATGTGTGTTTTACCCCAGTGTTTGGTTCGATGCACATGTTCGTCAACGTGGTGGTTTAAGTTTGACAAAACGATTTCTTGATTGTTTTTTCTTTTTTATGCGACGAGCCAACGGCCGCTGCTCCAGCATGTAGGACAATATCTCAATTCAACTCAGCTCTAATCAAATCAGATTTATTTATATAGCAACTTTCATACAAACTTGTAGCCCAAAATATCAATGCTCTCCACTAAATCCAATAAAGTCAATAAAACTGTCATATGAATTTATGAAACGACATAAAAATGTTGAATATTTTTATGGCATTTGGCCTTAAAAAAAAAAATCCCTGGCTAGAATTGAAGCAGGAATGTCACAGTTACCCTGTCAGCTACTCAACCACCCAGACACCCCAGTATCTTATATTCAGTACACAAAGTTATTAAAGGTCCCATATTTTCTTCTTCTGTGTTTTATTTGAAGTGTTGATCCATAAGAAGATATATTTGTGGTTTTAAGAACCAAAAACCATCTCAGTGTAGTTTTACATCTCCTCTCTCAGGCTTCTCTCTGGAGCTCTAGTAACAACAGGTCGGTGAGCCAATCAGAAGAGAGGAGGCTCTGAGCCTCTCTTCTGATTGGCTGACTGTTTTCTGACTGATCCAATAAAAATACAGCAGATTTCAGGTAAAAACACTCAGAGAAACCAAATCCTGTAAAGGTTTGGATGGTGGGTCCAGGTGGGCGGGGCTTGCTGACTGCTTTGTTGTGACATCACAAAGTTCCAGAAGTCCTGACGGCTGGTTTTAAGGCTCAGTTTCTGAATACAGGCTGTGTGCATTTCTCTGTGGACTGAGGCTTTGATACTTTCACAGTATTAACGGAGCTATTTGTAAGTTTTGCTATTGCAACACAGCTGTTTACAACCCTCTTGTTTTGCTTTGATTTCTATCACTCCTTTTCTTCTATTGAAGTCAGCATGCTAACCAGCTAGCCCAAGCCCAGCTGGTCCATCTCATCACTTCCTGATACCGAATCACTGTAGCGTCCAGTCTGTCCTGAAGACACTATAGTCACCTACTCGAAAGACGTATTATTACCTCTTGTACTGTAAATGCAACGATGGCTGAAGCTCTCGCTAAGACTGGTAAGTAAACATCTGTTACTGCTAACCCTAGCCATGTAGCAAGAGCAAAACTTACAAATAACACCTTTAATTTAGAAGCTAGACCTGCTTTATAACCGGAGAAGACATGGAAATCTACCTTTTATACTATATAGGACCCTTAAAGGATCAGGCTGGTGATATGCATTACTCCTCTGTGTCCTCCATTGTTGTCCACAAACTATTAAAACACGAATCAGTGAGTCACCGTTGCACAGGAGACAACAGAAAGTATTGAGTTGAATGAATAATACTTGTAATATTCTGTCCCAGCCTTGTCCTTTAGTTAACACTAAATATAAAAATCAATCTGTCTGATCTAAAGGATGTTCTCTATGTCGTACAGTGCAGCCAGATTTCAGAGAGCAACGATGAGGACGCAGCTCGTTCAGTTTGCTGTTGCTGAGTCACAGAGCATGACAAGGCAGAAAATGTGGGGATGTGTGGGTGCAAAGAGACAGAGAGTGACGGGAGGAGACGGGGAGGAGGGGAGGAGGGAGAGGGCCGGGTGACGAGGTTCCTCCCTCACTGTCCCTCTCCTTCTCACGTCGTGCTTCAGGAGGCAAAAAAAAAAAAGGCCAAGTATGTGCTCAGGAAGCTTCCGGCCACCGCCGACCGCACCAACGTCACCTTTTGTGTTTTGGTGGTCAGCGACTGGGGGAAGCTAATATTTTAGTATGTGTGAAAGTAGACGGAGAGGACCTGATAATGCCTGGGGTGATGTAATGCACCGTTTCTGTGCTCGGTGTGAAGGGGTGAGGCGGGAGGTGTGTGTGTGTGTGTGCATGTGCGTGTGTGTGTGTGTGTGTGTGTTTGTGTGTGTGTGTGCCGGTTACATGGAAGGGACTGGGTGGTTGATTACCTAATGTTTGACTTATCCCCTTACTAGAATTTGCAACGCAGGCTCTGATTACAGTGGCGCCTCAGCTTGAACAACCTGTGCCTTTTTATAGTCTTAACACTGCCACAGACGGACAGCCAAACACATAATGAGGGTGAAGTTCCTTGTAAATTAAACCTCCTCCTAAACTCTCACAATATTCTCCTCTGTATGTTTTCGTCCTGTTAATATAACAGAATAAACCCCGATAACTAGAGGGGCACTCGGAGAGAGCAGACCTCTGCCAGGGCTAATGTCAAACAAAACACACCAGACTTCAGAGAGAAAGATTCAAACTCATGGCAGTTAAAGATCAAGATCTGCCTTAAACTTTAATTGGTTCTTCCCTGGCCCCGGCCCCAGCCCTCCACCGAGTTCGGTGCAAATTGGTTCAGTCCTTTTTACGTAATCCTGCTGACAAACAGACAACAGACAATAACAACTATCATCCACAATGAGCCGATGATGCTGTATCTGAAACAGGTGCTGAAGAGTAATGATAGAAAAGGGGGAAAAAAAGGACATAAAATAGCTCCATTCTTTTCTCTTTTCCAGTGTAACATGTGAGAATGAGCCCTGATGATAAACACATGAGGCCTGTGCAGCCTGGATATACACACTCTGGCTTTTGGACTCCTTTACAGATCATCTATAGTTTCCACAGCTGCAGGCTGACAATGTTGATGGCTTCTGTCTTGTAGGTGGATGTAGCCAGTGTACAGTCAACATAAACCACACATCAATTACTCCAAGGGCAACCCCCCCCACCCACACCCCCACCTCATCATCAACATAGGAGAACACAGTGTAATGCTCTGTGATCATACTGTGCGAGCGCTTGCTGGCCAGACCTGAAATGTGGTTCTGCTTTGCTGCCTCGTGTCTCTGAAGGATTCCCACCAACTCGTGTAAACACACTCACACACAAGCACACATCAAAAAAGCATCTGTGTTCTCACAGCGCTTCCCGCCTCGTGTTAGCTGACACCAGAGCACGCCATTACTGCCAAATTATTCATACACAGGAAAACAAGGCATCTAATTATTCACACACACACACACACACACACATGCAGTTTCACACATCTCCACCTTGACTCAACATGAAAACGCACACACGCAGGTTCAGCTGATGTGTCGTGTTCTTTAATTAAGGAGCGGGGTTGTGTTTGTGGTGTAGGTCTGTAGGGCAACGTTTCACCTCCCACCGTGTGTCTCTGTAGCGGTGCCGGCTGTCGGGTCACCGCGGTTGGAGGGAAAGCAGAATACGTCCTCCAGGAGAGCAGAGTAGTTGATGTTTTTCACCGCAGCCTCGCCGGCGTCGAACCTCGCGCTCACGTCAAACTGGAGACGAAAGGAACACACAAGTCACAACACAAACTCTCTGCTGCAAATAATTCATTCTTTTAGTCTTTGCTTTAGTGTGTTGCAGGCTTTTTACTCTATTTTGTATACTTTAACTTTTCAGTGTGTATCAAATGTGCTATGTAAATACCACTTCTTTGTTTAAACTTTTAAAAATCATGGCTGTCTTTAACCTCCATTAGACTGATTAAACCTTGCATGGAAAACAAAAGAACTTCTTTTTAACACTGGAGGCCAAATGTAATTTAGCTATTTCTTGAAAGCAGGAGGCAGGAACTGGTCCCAGGATTGTTAAATATAATGAACAGAGAGAAAGAGAGAAAATTATAGAGGTAATAAGAAAATTGGCAACACGACCCAGACTTCTTCTGGGAAGAAGAAGTCAGTCAGTCTGGGTCAGTCGACGTGATGGTCCTGTTGTGTTCTCACTACGTGTTCTCGCTGTGACACCTTCAAAGATGCACAAGGCTCAGAGGACCTTGGAGGTACCTTGGAGGTTTTTAAGGAGGGGAGGGGAGAGGAGCTGAGCAGAGACTGAGCGACTAGTTTGGTCTCAGACGAAGAGCAGCTGGAAACCGTGACAGAGGAAAATGGAGAATTAAGTAAGCATATACACACACACACACACACACACGTTGGTCTTTCCACAGTCGGGAGGATGTTCAATGACATAATGCATTCACTAGCTCCTTACTCCAACCTTAACCATCACAAACAAATGCTTAATCCCAACCCAGATCTAACCTGAACCTTAAAACCAAAACATAACCCCCGAACACATCAAACAGCACTTTGAAGTTGTGAGGACCGGCCAAACTGTCCTCTCACTCACACACACACACACACACACACACACACACACACACACACACACACACACACACACACACACAGAGGTGGTCAAAAAGGAAGGAAGTAGCTCCTTTGTTCTTCCCTCTTGCATTTGTATCTTTTTCTATGTAATGCTGATTTAACATGCTTCGCTTCGGCCAAATCTAAACAGAACCAGGTGAGCGGCAGAGATATACGCCGTGGCATGACAACAAAGGGAAGGCTCGCATGGACAGAATGAGAGTGGAACAAATCGGTGTGTGTGTGTGTGTGTGTGTGTGTGCGTGCGTGTGTGTTGCTCCTCTCTCTCTCTCTCTCTCGTCATTTCCCGTGCACAATAAATTGTCGTCTTGCCTATTTGACCATTCCTTCCCACTCACTTCGTTCTGCTTTTGGCTCACTCCTCCTCTGAGTCATCACAGGTGGGGGGTGAAATGTGGATTGATTTTCAATTACAACTATTTAAAAATCCGTGCACACACTGCGAATGCACTGACTGTACTTGTCTGAGTCAGTCTCCTCTAAAAAAAAAAAAAAAAAAAAAAAAAAAGTTTTGCGTTATATAAATGTCTCCTACCTTTAAGATGTCTTCGGCCATTACTGGGGGAGCGGGGTGCTCCACCCAGTTAATGCCAGCAAGGAGGGCGTGGTAGTCAATCTCGTCTCCATCTGCAAACCTCCAGCAGACACGCATCCAAATTAGAAACAGGTACAAACTATTATTTATTATTCCGACAACAGGTCCCATGTGATTTATGTGAATCTGATCCGCACCACTTCCACAGCATATTTCGTCCAAATGCTGGTGCAGATATTTTTATAACCGAGCCAAGAAAAATTTCTGTGCAAAGAACTGAGCTATACTTTACAATCAAGTGAAAACGAATCATTCAAAACCATTTTGAAAACTACAGTGGGACCTCAAGCCGCTCTAGCCTGGACTGCGCTGTGATTAGTGGGGCTCTTACTTGTCGAGCAGACCTCCGAGCAGGTTCTCAGGCAGGGGGAGTCGGAAGGCCTTACAGATGGTCCTTGTCTCTTTGGCGGAGAGACGTCCAGTTCTGGAGACACAAAGCAAAGCAGACACACTGGTATCCGATGCGAGATTAAAAGCCAAGAGGCCCCAGTTGTGGTAGTAGCGGTTTGGACCTACATCAGACCACTTGTCTGTTTGTGGGGAGATATTTGAATGGAGCTCAAAGAAGGAACACATGCTCCTCAGAGGCTAGAATCTGCTCTAAAGTCCAAAGGATCCACACTTAAGGATATTTTTATGACTTCATGAGAAACACTGAGCAGCTTCTCATCATTAGTCAGCAGCATGTGCCTTTGTTTATATTCTAAATGTGACCTTTTGTCCTAGATGTCTGTATCAAACATGGCCAGATTGAAATAGTGATGTAAACATATGTAAAAGTGACACTGTAGCTCAGGCATCACTCTGCTCTGATCTCCAGGTTTCCAACAGATTTTTTTTTCTTCCCTGACGAGCTGACGTCAGACTGTCACGGTCATCCGCTCCAACCACGGCGCCCGTTCTCCCAAAACAGTCAGAAGTATTACAGGCATTTAATAAACTACATAAAACCAAATGAGCAGGTTTCCTTCTCCTGACAGCAGATGACTTCTACTCCAGCTCATTCCCCACATGTACAACTATTAGCACGGGCAAATAGAGAAACATTTTGGCTAATCAGCTGTTATGTGACACAATAAGCAGGTAATGGCTGTGATATTTATCAATCAGAGGTGTCCTGCTGTAATCTTTGTTGCTGTGGATGTCGGTGTTGTCCGCTCTCATATTCATACTCGAACATACAGATGGATCTGAGAAGTTGTCATTTCCCGTCAGTTCTGTTACTTAGTTTTACAGTTTGCTCTCAGGTGTGCTGCCCATTGGCGGGAGGCTGCAGCTTCAGGACCTTTAAGTTTTTTGTGACAGTGCCAACATACAGGAAACCCAAATTATTCGAAACGTGTGTAGAATAATGCTAACCAGGAAATGCAGCATTAGAACCGCAGGTCCTGAAAGTCCTTAAGGCGCAGCCTCCAGCGCTGCAGAAGCATATTATTGGGGCATCTGGAAGTTCGGCCAATCAGAAGAAAGTAGACGCCTCTTTAGGAGGCCTGAGCTAATACTGCCTGTTTCAGTCAGAGGCTCGACTGAAGAGCTGCATCAAAGGCAGTTTGAGATAAATAAGGACTTTTTTTGAATTGTGATTCACGCAAAGCAGCTCCAGCAGAGAATCAAAATATAGAGCTGGGAATTAGCATAAAGGGTCCCCTTTAAAAAGCTCCCACTATAACATTAACATATTATTTATAGAAAAATGTCTCAGACCGAATTCGGGTGACAATGAGTGTGTGTGTGTGTGTGTGTGTGTGTGTGTGTGTGTGTGTGTGAAACAGGGGATGTTTGTCCTTTAAGACCACAGTTGTTTTCCACAGTAATGCCAGACGGTTCAGGGGCTCATTCTTGTCATGCCATCTTCATTACAGGGACGTTGATGAACAATCTGACGCTAACTGAGGGTGTCAACACAGCTATAATAAACAGACGAGTCAGCTTGACCTTGTGGCACTGTCAGTCGACCGTTTCCGCTGACCCGGCCCATTTTAAAGGTCTAACACATACTACATACGAACGGGCAGGTACATGTAGCGTACAGGCATTAAACATGTGATTTTATGTGACACAGAGAGGAGGAAGGAAACGGACAGGGAGAAAGACACACAGAGACAGAGGCAGCCCAAGTGTTTGTGTGTGTGTGTGTGTGTGTGTGTGTGTGTGTGTGTGTGTGTGTGTGTGTGTGTGTGTGTCCTCTGGCCTGCACAGCCACATGCCATACAGGTCTTTAGGGTTCATCTGGTTCCAATGCTCCACTCTCACACTGCTGGAACTAATCGCTGCTCTAAGATATGGGGCCACTGGCTGCACGATTGATGTCTTGTTGTGACGCTATCTGCCTGTGTGTGTTCCTGTGTGTCTCTGTTGCAACACTATTTGGTCTTAAGCTAACATCTGTGTGTGTGTGTGTGTGTGTGTGTGTGTGTGTGTGTGTGTGTGTGTGTGTGTGTGTGTGTGTGTGTGTGGTATGCGTGTCGCCCACTTGTGTCGGTCGTGGTAAGTGAAGGCTCTGGTCATGTCGGGGAGCTCTTCAAAGTGCTTCTTTTTGAGGAGGTCCTGGGCCACGGCCAGCATCAGGCCCACGTCCACCTCGGGCTGCTCCCGCCGTGAGAAACGCCGGCCCAGCACCAGCACCTCGTGCTCCGACAGTCTGCAGTCCAGGCCCGTCAGCAGACTCCTGCGGTGACACACGGAGTACAACACACACAAGTTAACCACAGCTCACAGTCCTAACTTTAAAGCCGGCATGTAGAGAAGTTCTCTTTGATCCTTGTGTCACTTCCTTTGATTTGGATAGTGATTTCCTGACATCATTTGTATTTCAAAAAGCACTATTTAAGCTTCCTGCCACATATTTCACCTGTTCTTCCTGGTTACACACGTATAGTTGATAATTACCATTATATTTGTTTTGAGTCTCTGTTTATAGCTTTTAAATGATGAGCATATAGAAACATACAAAGTGACATAATAAGTAAATAAAAAAATAAAAATACTGTAAAATATATTTTACAAAATAGAAATGAATAGATAATTTTAAAAGAATTAATGAATTAAGTTCAAGTGAGACATAATAGGAAAGTTTATATTTGAATTACACTTTATGATCAGATCTTACACATGCATCAGAAGGACTTAAATTTAAGATTTAGCTCCACTGTGCAGACTCTCAACATCCACTTCAGTGTATACTATTGCAGGCGGGTGGGGCTGTACTGGACAGATTTAACTACTGTACCTGAACGCCTCGTAGGGGATGAGGCCAGTGTTGCTGGGGTCACTGAGAGTCAGAAACTTCCTGATCTCACTCTGTCCCTCCTCCGGGATGGAGCGTAGTTTACTGAAGATGTTTCCTATGTTGGCTTTGGGGAACTTTAGACAAACAAACACACACACACACACACACACACACACACACACACACACACACACACACACACACACACACACACACACACACACACACACACTCTCTTTAGTCACATGTAGCTGAAACCAAAGCAACACACAGCTAACAGGTGATGTTTAGAGGTTAGAGCTGGTTATCTGTAGCTAAGCCACACTGGGTAACAATGTTAGCTTCAGCAACCTGCTCCACCTCTGAAAACAGACATCCCTCCTTCAGCTCCCTCCCCCACCTCCTCAGCATGTTTCTCCATGTAACGGAGGGTGTATTCATCAGCATCCAGAAGTTGGAAGTTCTTGTTGTTGATGCAGAGAGTCGCTCCCACGTACAGATCCTGAGCTTTGAAGTACTGGGACAGCTCGCTCTTGAACAGCTCCTGGCCTGGCTTCTTCACACGGCCGCGCTCCAGAAACTTACCACTAAGCACCCCTGGTGAGAGACGGAAAGATGAACGTGTGGGCAATCGTTCATTTTAACTTATCCAGTTGAAACTGGAAAAAATTTGTTAACGTGCAACTTGATCCTCGGTCGATATTTTAGAAGCAGCATTTATTTTTATATCATGTTTGCAAGATTTACATCTTTATCAAATGGTTGGATATCTCATTTCGGAGCCACGCTGAAGTCCCTGAACGCATCACAAATTGATTTACATTGAGGGGAATGTCTCCATCCCTGAAAAAGTAGGTCTACGGACTAAATGTCGTCTCTTTCATCTGATTTCAAAAGGTTTTGGATGTGGGAAGTGAATCCGACAGATCTAATGTTTACCATGAGAGTCGTACATCTGTATTTCATGTCCGGGGAGCGGTTCTGGTGCAGCTACGGTCCAGACGTTTTTACCTGAGTTCTTCTGGGGGTGTTCAAACACACTGATGGAGTCATCACAGAGGTAGAAGGAGATGATGAACACCCTCTCTCTGTCAACCGGATCGGTGGTCACCATCTTGGCTCGGAAACTGAGCACATTGCTGTCTAGGCCACATCTAGCGACACACACACACACACACAGAGTTGGGGTCTCCCACTAACACACACGCAGACACAAATATTTGAGTGTGTAATTTGATTGTGACTGTGACTACAACTCATCCGACCTGTCTTTCGCCATAAATTTTTTGAAGTCTTTCTGTGGGGGCTTGGGCAGCAGGCCCTGGCAGGAGCTTAGCGAATCCTCTTCTGAGCCAAAGCCATTGTAGGGGGGCACAAGCCTCCGGGGCTTAGGGGCTGGGGAAGCTTTGTACTGCACTGGGGTGAAGTCCTCTGAGAGGAAGAAGGAAAAGACAAAACAGTTAGAAGAAGAAAGAAAGAGCTGAAATGATCAGAGGGCAGCAGGTAATCCATCCATGCAGGAGCGCAGCGGCCGGGGTCCGACTGTAACCCTAGGCTGACCTCTGACCGCTCAGAGTCAGACACGACCCTCCATTACAGTGGCCTGTCACCGGGGGCTCCGCCTGGTTCACCACTGTGACTAATGCTGCACGCCACAGAACCTGCCCAGGGTGGCAGACACATGCAGGGCCAGCTTGAGTTTCCCCTGCTGGGGAGCAGCGTGCCTCTCGTGGTCCCCAGTGCCTTTGACTGGAGAAATACCAGTGCTGAAGGGCCTGGGTATCTAATGTCAGGGGGACAGAGGTGCTGAACTATGGTATTGGTTCTAACACTCATCAACTGAGGATGGACTGAGAGAACCAGAACATTAAAACAGAACAGAGAGAGCACAGTCCGGTTTTATAAAGAAAGAAAAAATCATTGCTAAGAACATCTCTAGATAAAAATACTTCATCTCCTGAACAAAGGCATCCTGCTGTACCTCTGGGCTTGTTGGAAGGTAACAGCTCTTGCTGGTGTGTGCTCTTACTGCCCCCAAGTGTTCACATTAATGCAATGCAGGGAGAAGCAGCAGATACCTGAAGATTACATCCATACAAATGTGTGACTAAGTAAAATGTCAAACTGCTGCCGGTATAATATATTTTCTTTATTTGCACAGATGAAACACTCTGTACTTTTGGATCAATAATTTAGTCTGAAACATCAAAAATCCACCTTTTGAACTGATTTGGTGTGACAGTACATAAATATATATATATATATATATATATATATGTATATAATAATCAACCACACGTGGTGTTAGTTACCTATGCCATATTTGGAGCGGTAATAGTCTCTGGTGAAGTTGTCACAGTCGGCGATGATGACTCTCCTGCCAAACACATTCATCTCCCCGCCTACAGTCAGATCACAGTCCTTATAAAACTCCTCCTGGACAGCTCCTGTCTGCAAGAGAGAGAGAGAGAGAGAGAGAGAGTGAAAACTATCTGAGACTTTTTACTTGTCAAACTTTTTGAGTTTAGCTAAATCTACATGATTTATATGTTTACATCACACTGATGCTCACCTAATGCACTATATGGCCCAAAGTAAGTAGACACCCAAACACTATAAACATATGTGAGTGTTGAACAACTCATTTCAAAACTATGTGTGTTATTATGCTGCTACATCATCCTCCGCTGTTCTGGGAGGGTTCTCCGTAAGAGTTTGGATTTACTCCCGTTCAACCACAACAGCATTAATGAGGTCGGGCTCACTGTCAGCTTGTGGGTTTGAGGTCGGAGGGATCAGTGCAGCCACGTCAAGTTCTTCGACACCAAACTCAGACAAGCATTACTTTATAGATTCCTGGTTTTGTGCACGGGGGCTGAAACAGGAAAGGGTCTTCACAAACTGCTGTCACACAGGTGGAGACACACTATCCTCTAATATGTATAATATAAGATTCACATTAACTAAACTGGAATTAGAACCAATATTTACTTTAACTGGACAAAGGTGTCGTCATAGTTTTTCACCACAGAGAATATCTTGTGTTTGGCTTCCTGTCAGCGCTGCAACCTCTGGGTTACACAGCAGTCCTCCCTCTCTTTGTGACCAACTCAAATAACATAAAATTCTTCATTTCACTTGTTGTCATGTCGGTGTGTTTGTGGCGGGGAGACAGGACGTACTTTGATGCTGTCCAGTATGTAGCATTTCCCTTGATTCGGGGAGGCAAACACGTTGAGCACAGTGCGCTCTGCGGTCTGTCCGGGCTGCTTGATCTGGTCCGCAGGGTGCTGCAGAGAAATGAGCAGGCACGGCACAGGCAGGTAAAGAAGCATCAATACACGATCTTCACACAGCTGAGCACCACTCTGCATGTCTGTCAGTGTGTGTGTGTGTGTGTGTGTGTGTTCAGCTGGGCGTGGCTTCCCTGATCCTGCTCTCTCCAGTCTCAATACTCACCTGCTCAGGTAATCAACTCCACAACCAGATGCAGTTTTTTTAAGGACCGGTTCTGCTCGCCATTCCTGCTGGTTGAATTATTCTTACCCAGTGTTCTCCTTGTGCCTCCTGTTTTCCCCCGCTGCCAGTCTCGTCTACTCCCCTGCTCACCCTGTTTTTTCACCCAGCCGCAGGGAAATCCTCTGCACTGCATAAACCCTACAATCGCCAGCTCTACTGATAAAGCATTTTGTGTGTTTGTTCACCTCAAACAGAAAACTTAAAATTGTGGTTACATCTAAAATCCAGCCCCAGGGACATACTGAGATTTCAGGTTCTACAAGCCCAGAAACTGAGCCCCCCAAAGACACCCTTCTGTCAGCGGGTGAACAACACCCAGTACTGCTCCACCTCGGATCAGAACCGCTAATCAGAGAAAACCAGATGATTGAATTAACAAAAGATGGAACACTGGATGACTCAAACCAAAACTCAAAACAAACTGAACTGCTTTCTGGCCCCAAATATAAACTGACAGCGGATGTCTGTCAGACACAAAGCAGAGACAGATCCTGACCACATACAGACTCAGTGACCACAGTCCGACCATAGACAGAGGACGACACAGGAAGTCCTGGCTACCAACAGAGGAGGGAGTCTGTGCTCACGCCAGGTGAGGTAGAGACAGAGACCAACTTCCTCTGAACATGTGACAAATATAATATCACAGTTAATCCCAAACTTCACTGAGCTCGATGACATGACATTCATGCCAATTAAGAATATTGAATTGAACATAATTTAATTGAACTAGATTGACAGAGAGACAGAGAGGAGAGAGAGAGAGAGAGAGAGAGAGAGAGAGAGAGAGAGAGAGAGAGAGAGAGAGAGAGAGAGAGAGAGAGAGAGAGACTAACAATAAAGAGACAGAGTAAAGACGTGATCTGTCATTAAGGACGTGGTGATTTCTCATTGGACGGTGGATCCTGGTCAACCTTTAGGGCTGACATTTAATAAAAGGCATCAGAACAAACCAAATTACTGGACTGAAAACACACACACATACCCCCCCCCCCCCCCCCCACACACACACACACACACACACACACACACATGATTGAGGCCTGGCTGTCTTTCAAGATGAATTAGGCTTCAGTCAGTAACTGGAGGAGAAAGCCAAAATGCTTGAGGGAGGCTGGATGCTACAGCGGTCCTGTCAGACTGAATGAGGGCTCGGTGAAGGGAAGGATGGTGGGAGAGAGATAAAAAGAAGTCAGCCAACCAGAAAGAGAGAGGCACTGCGAGGTTTGGAATAACCATCTACAAATGTAAAATTCATGTTCTCCATAAACCCTGGAGAATTTATCTAAATTTTCGGACTTTTCAGAAAGCATTCAGGCATTTCCGTACCTTTAGTATCTGTGTTTTATTCCTTCCTCTCCTTGACAACAAATATTCATCAGTCCCCCTCTTTCCTCTCCCACAGCCAAGACATTATGGCAAACTTTTTGAACAGCTCCTATTGTGGCGACTCACCTTAGGCAGTTTGCTGCGGCGCAAGAATTTGGGGATGCTGTCCCTCCCAGAGTTTGGGGTGATCACTTCTCGGATCTCGATGGTGTCATCGGCCAGGTAGTAGTGCAGTATGAGCTCCCGAGGGTCGCCGAATGTGCTCTCTGTGGCGTCCCAGAAGCAGTAGAAGCGCAGGACTTTGCGGTCGTGGTCCAGGAACTGTTTCAGCGTGTCACGCCTCTCGTACGGCCGCAGTGGCTTCATATTTTTCTCAGCCTGGACGAGGAACCATGTGAAAAAAGAAGAATCAATAAATATTATTACACATACATAAGAGGCTTTCAATTTTTATTTTGGCCATTATTTTCTTCAAGGGTAGTGATTTTTAATTAAGCATCAACAGGGATTAGTTGGTTAAATGATTACTTGAAACAAAAAATAAAAAGTACAAAACATGCCTCCAAGATGAGGATCAACAACTCTTTCATATTGAACATAAATTATAAATATAACATAAATATAAATATGAATTGTCAATCAAAGAAATATCAGTTGATCAAACAATAAGATTTAAAAAGAGCCTGAAAGACTTAGATGAAAAATATTTGTTAGTTGTCTCCCTGATGGGAAAAAAGTGAAACTCCTTTTTCCACATATGATGTGATTATATCATCATCTATAATGGCTTTGTCTTTACTATTGTGTTAGATGTAATACTTAATTCTGCCATGTTATTTTTCTGAGAATGTCTATAGAAAATAAAAAATCTGGCTACCTGCTCCCGGAGGTTGCTGTAGGGGTCATCGGGTACAGTTGTGGGGTCATTTAGGTGCACCCCGAGCTTTGTGAGAAAGTTCCTTGTAAAAGAGTCACAGCTGGTCACAGTGAACGTGCGGGAGTACAGCACCATCTGTTGGTTGATGTTGAAATGGGAAATGTTGTAGAACTGGTCATCATCTGGTGGAGGCAGTGGGATGCGGTGGCGGCGAATCAGTGTTCCTGCCACAGAGAACAACAACACAACAGTGGTAAGTGGCAGGTATTAAACTGCTTGAATGCAGAAAAAAACATGAAGAATAAAACATCTTTACTTTCACAAGACATTTCCTGAGATATCTCCAACAGATAAATCATCCCGTCTCACCTTGAGGGATGCCACTGTTCTTGTACTCTGGCTCCACCACCTGTATGGTATCATCTTCCAGGAAGAAGAAGATGTTACACTTTCTGATTCTGTACGTCTCATCCCGTGCCTCAGGCACAGCTTCCTGAAAGTATGCCTCAAAACACAAAGCCTGGAGGAACAAGGAGGCATTTTGTGAACGAGACTAATCAATATATTGGGTTAGGGTTATAATATGCAAATGCTAGTGCCAGGGCGGGGTTGGTAAAATGCTTTAAATACAGCCTAATTCGTAACATAATCCAAGTGAACATGTTATATTGTACTAAGTGACATAAGAAACAACACTGTACATTAGCTGTAACTGCATGTAAAATATAAATGTGTTTATGTGTTGTGTTGTTTAAATGACCAGTAAAAATGTGTGTACATGCCCAGTGAGATTAAATTGATCCATTTCAAGACACTTCACCTGTTTGTCAAAGGCTACCCATGATGGTGAATCACTGCCTTGTCCTTTGGGGTAGACAGAATATTTTGCTTTAATCTTCTGGCCGACCAAAAGCTCTCCTCCGATGCCTGGCTTCTCCGATCCCACCAGCATTGGGACTCCATTGGAATAGTCAAAATGTTGGGACTTGTGGAATCTCTCCTTCCCCAGCTGTGGTACAGGAGGGAAAAAGCATCTCTAAAATCATACTGTAATATGTATACAATCATAACATTAACTAATAATTTATTTATAAGTAGCAGATCTATGAGGATACTGCTACACGCTTCTCCAAAGTGATAACATCAAAACAAGCTGTAATGTAATGTGGATACATTTTCATTTAAACGTACATATTGTTCATCATTCATCATCTTTGTTTACTTTTAAGAAGCATCTTAAAACAATCACTGGTAGCTTTTTGATTGTTGTTGTAAATGGGAATGCAGAATCATCTGGATAACTAAAGTTGCATATTGTGAGTCTTTGTGAACATATAGTATATTTAATAATTGTATTTTTTTTTATGTGCAAATAAATAAATTGAAATTTAAAATACAACTTACTGCTGCTGGTTGTTAATAAAGTGGAATTACATAATACCGGACCTGGACAATACATTTTGGATTTTACTTTCAGTAAAACCTTTAGGAGTCTGGGAAGGCTAATCTCCCCTACAGCCAAACCACTGATACAAGTTGTTTTATGGTTTAACTACTGTCATGTGCCCGTAATGTCAACACAAGGTGGTTATTTAGATAAATCTTATCTTTATCAAAGGCATATCTCGGTCACTTAAATTTGTACCTGCTGTCTCTCCGTGTAAATTAAGACAGCTCTTTATGCTAAATACACATTCATCTAGCTCTGTGATGTTAGCTTAGCTGACATTAGCTTTAACTTCTATGCAGTGCTCAAGCTAACCGAAGCTGGAGTCAAAACATTTGTGTGAAATAAAGCAAATGTATAAAACTTACGTGTTTATTGAAAGAATTTCCGGGTAGAAACGGTAAAGCCATGACGGTATTAAAAACCGGTCGATTGTTTTCTTTGTACAACTCGGCTGCTGTAAAACTTCAACCGTTTGTTATCGGTTGCCATGGAATCGTTTTATTTGAAGTCGTCTCTTAGCAACGCTGCCAACGGAAGTTGAAGTATGTACGCCATTATAAAACTTTAATCTTTTTTTTAACAAATATAACTTTGCCTCTCTTTATGCAACACGTTAATTTCATGACGTGTTTTGAAACTGTAAAATTACATTGTTCCTATCAAATAAATTAACTAAACTAAAAAATGTTTTTGGGCATTTCAAAATGTAAATTCAAAATCTATCATGTCGTCAGTCACATGTTGTAAGTGTATACAATTAATGCCCTTTTTTGTATTTCTACCATATCTGTAAACTACAGAAGCATGTATACTTTGATTTCTTTAATTATGGGCACAGACACACTTTAAATTAAAGTAAAACAAAACTCAGTTAATCAACACATGACATGCATTGAGTCTAAAGGCATCCAAGACTCTAGGTCCTAAGTAAAAAAAAACTAAAAATAAAAAGTAAAGTAAAATAAATGTGAAATAATTCAACTGATTTTTAAATTTTTTTTATTTGTTCTTCAAACATATATAGTACACAAACCACAGCCTTCAGAACCTCATGCATACGTTTATGGCTAAACAAAATACATTAAAAAAAACAGAGATGCAGGGGAGGCTAACATAACCCATCAAACATGGAGCACCTCTAAAAAGGCATAACAATCTCATATCCATCAGCACTTCAGAATGAAATTCCAGTTTTAATCCTGAACATGATTGATTATGAAGTCTGGAGTTGAAAACACAACACTGGTATTGATAGATTCCTATGGGCACCATCTGCCGTGTGAAGGTGAATTTGTATCTACTTGCACTTGGCTGCACTGTGTTTGGCTCCATTGTGCACAACAGTGCATAATTTTTCCCTCTAGTACAATGTCGGTGTGGTAAAAATAAATACATAAAAATTACAACATTCTGATAAACTTAATTAATTTTGCATCATATGCGTCATTATTTGGCCTGGAAAGTGGAGTGGTTTACGAAGGCCATTCAGGTCTAACCAGATGTCCCACAATCGTATTTACTTGTCACATGGAGGTACAGTATTGAAGTAGTAGATGTGCAGCTTATGTAAAGACACATAGCCACAAGCTAATCTGAAATAGGTTTCTTGCTGTCAAAACACTTAAAACCATTCAGCAATGATTTACACTTTTTACCTACAGCTCATCATGACATCGAAGAAAAAGAGACGCTTCTGCCCTAAGACGCCAGGCCAAGCAGGAATCCTCCAATGAAACCACTTGTGACAACAATGTTTTTCTTCACAAACTCTGTGGACTGAAAAAAACAAAACAGAAAATGAGTTTGAGTTCCATGTCACATCGATAACTAACAATCAAATGCAATTTTTCCTAATTCTCAACTTTTCAAGAGCAGGGAAAAATAAACAGTGTGCTTTCATGGCGACTGTACATGCTGCCATGGCATGTTGGTACCGATTGTTTAAAGAAATAAGACATCAAGATGAATGGGAAATGAGTACTGTGTGGCTGCAAGCCCACCATCTTTCAATTGGTCATTGCAAATAATTCTATTACTCATAATTAGTCTGAAGACATTTTACAGTCTAGTGAGCTGCACTTTTAAGTTTTATAATATTTCAATCAGTTGTGCATGAGCATATAACTTTTGATTGCCCAACACACAAAGGTCAAAAAATAAAGCAACATATAATATTCTGAGGTCTCACCTTCTCAACAAATGTGTTTAGCTCTGGGCCTGCTTGATTGGTGCTCTTCTTTAACTGCTTCTTCGCTTTGTTGACATCCTTCTCTACTCTCTTCCAGTCCACTTGGATGTAGCCACTATTGTTAGCTATCTGTAGAAAGAGTCGGGCAAATGAAAAATAGATGAGAGGCAGAAGTTTTTTTTTTAAATTCTTTTGGAAGGGTTAACCCGTATGTGCAAGAATACCTGCAACAGCAGAAGACCGCCCCCTACGGCTGTAGCAGCAACTTTCCCAACCTTCTGGAAGAGATATCCTGCACACCTGAAATGAATAGACAGAGCATGAAGGTTGATCTGACATAAATTATGACTTCAACTGCCTTTAAAATTACCACTATAAGGTTTGAATGGCAGCTAATGGTCCAACACTGAAAGTCTAACTAAGACATTATTTGGTATCATAACCAACTGCACAATTATAAAATATAAGGGGAGAGACCATGGGATTTATTTTCCTAACTGGTGGAAAAAGGGGTTTTGTATAAGTTTCCTTAAAGAATCACTAACATGCTGAGTGTAGAAGAGAGACATGAGACAAGATGACAGAGAGACAAACCAGAATACAATTCAAGGTCACAGGGGTCATGTGTGACACACCTAATTAGCCCTGGACTGTTTCTGAGTAATTTAAAAGGCTAAAATGTTATGTATATGATATTTATTAACAGGGAGCTAAGTGGGGGAGTTAACGAGGGGCACTTGAAGGCAGCATGATGCATTTCAAGGCAGGATATTTACCATCCGCTCGCTCCTCCTATGGCTATCTGTGTGGCCACGGAGTATTTCTCTGCTACTGGCCCGGAGTTGGTTCCGAAAAGACGGTTCCACCATCGCTGACGTTTGGCATATTCTGTCAGGTCCACGACCTTGTCGTAAATCTCCTCTTCTACGTCTTTACATACACAGAAACATAAAAACAGTTAGCATTCAATAGCAGTGAACTGATGCCCTGCAGTAGACGCTGCCTATAAAAGGCAATACGACCATATTAGGTTTATCTGCCATAGTACGACAACTGTTTAACTTAAGACAACATCTCGGACATAAAGGTGTAACTTAGTAATATAGCGAATAAGTCCAAATGTTCACATTACAGGGGTTTCAACATGGCAGCGGTAGCTAACGATAACTTTACTGTTGTCTGTAATCGGAACTTATTAAAGTTCTGAGGCCCGATAATAAGTTAGCATGAGCAGACAAGTGCAGCTAAGGGACAGTTGAAAAGTTAGCAACAAACGCTACGTCTGTAGACAACGGGCTTTCAGCGGGAGCAGAGACGGAGCTTTGCGGACACACATATGTCAGGCAAAAGTTAACAAACACGTCCTGTGTGCAATCCATGCTAAGAGAATACCCCGTGTCCTGGTTCAGACAGAGATGCAAATAGTTTATAGGCCTTCTTACCCTTTCTGCTGTTCGCCATTTTGGAGTACGTCGGTCTGTCCTCAGCTGCCTGCACGTCCGGCGTCATTTGCATAATTTTAACGGTTAAAGTAAAAGAGAGAGCGAAACACGGGCAGGTATAACTATGAAATAATATCTTTATTTAAAATAATTGAATAAAATAAATAAATAATAATAATAATGAAAGTAATAATAATTTCCAGTGGCTTTCAGTGTATTTACATAGAGTTTCAAGAACAATGTTCAAGAAGAACAAACATAGACATATAACTTAACAATTTTGTGATAATACTTACATTCCATATATTAGCCTATAAGTATATACTTAAATGTCAGGTCAATGTCTATATATTTGGAATACCTGGCTGATGAAAAGAGTTGACATTTTTTTTCTTAGTACAAGCAAGTAATTGAAAAGAATAAGTAAGTAATGGTGTATGGGAATGCAAGAGTGCAGCACTAATATAAAGTTACTTTATACATACATATATGCATACAGTATACAGTGTAAGCATAGTTATTACTATTACTATATACTAAAATACTAATATACTATGAATATGCTATACATAAATAAGAAGTAATTCTGCACATCTGCTACTACTAACAAACAAATGTAATTTAATTGAAAAACAAAAATATTGTGACCACACAGAGTCTGTGTGGCTGCTTCATCCAGTGTTAGGTGATCTGCCTTAAACTCATATAGTGCAAAAATGCATTGAAAGCAGCTCAGCCACAATGGTGGACAGCCAAAGGTTGATTAGGTGTTTAACCAGGCAATGTTCGTAGACAAATGAAATGAATTTATGGATGAATTTAAATTTCTCAGGGAGGAAATGTTTACCAAAAGTGACTTAAAAATATGCCTAAAACCATGAAGGCACTTCTATCAGTGAGGTGGAGGCAGCTTCAGGTAACATCACCAACAGGTATGCTTATTGAAAGTGACTTTGTGTCCTCTGTTTGAAAATCATTCTTGATCCATAGATAAAATGTAATCTATTTATCATCTATCTATCTATCTATCTATCTATCTATCTATCTATCTATCTATCTATCTATCTAAAGTACTGTATTTGTGCAACGTTGCAACAAGCATCCCTGACAGCCGCCCCCCCATAGACAAACATGACAGCTATTTTGACCAATAGGCTGCCTAGAAATATAGTTACGTAATCATAATATAGCGTGAGGAACCAATCACGGGACTCTGGGGCGGGCCTTGGAAGCCCATTGGAGACAGTCATGTGGCCGCAGACACCGGCCGCTGATTGGTCGGGGTGACCGGAGGGCGTGTCGACGGTGGCGGCGTGCGTTTGCCTCTGTGACACAATTACAACAACTTTGAGCCGATGGTTGGGGAAGTTTGCGATATTATCAAATAACACTCACTCCTAAATCCCAACATTACATCAACTTCATGCATATATTGGCACTGGAATACACGCTGTGTTTTGATGTACAATGAGGAGTGTAGAAGGTAATTTGAAGGGATCATTTCCTTGAGGATTTGGCAAGAATTACGCTACGCCCCGTTTTAGTCCTGGATAGGTGTGCAACACTTTCGTTGTTATTGCATTTTGCCGGAGTTGCTCGGTCCCGTTGATCTTCCCGTCTCTTTTCCATGAAATCGTGCGGAGTGTCGCTCACCGCCGCTGCCTCTGCTGCTGCCCGGAGTCTCGGCGTTGCTGGTAATGACGAGGAGAAAATGGCGTCGGGAAAAGCGACTGAAATCGAAGAGGACTTTCCGAAGCTAACAGCGCAAGAGAAAGAGAGCTTGGTCGGAATTGACAGGTTAGACGATCTGTTGTGTGAACAGTCTCACCCGCTCCTTTTCTGCAATTTCTGTTTTTCTTCGCGCAGTTTGAAACAACAAATATGAATGCCCCCAAGTAATACGGAACCGCCTGTGTGTTGTCTGTCCTCTACTTGCAGTTCACTGTTTGGATTTCATAGGCTTCAAGAAGATGGCGCCAGAACGAAGGCCTTGCTGTTAAAGGTATGCCACTGAGTATGAAAACAGTAGCCTCTCTCCGTTATCTCCTCTGATTAGTGCATATCCCACCTGAAATAAGTGGTACATACCTCCCAACGCCACTCTTGCTGAATGACTAGCCGCGACATACACAAGCCTCAATTTTGCCCAACTTTGAGGCTGAACCAGCGACTGACTGTAAAAGCAGCTTTCAGTTATGGACGTGATTATTGCAAATAGCAAAGCAACGTTTGCACCGACTCACAGAATAAAACAACCCCCAGTACATTTATGTAATGTGTACCAGTATCAAACAGGCCTAAAGTAGCAGACACGACGTTGTACCAGAGTAAAATTGCAGGATGATATGAATCTCCGCCCTGCTAAAATCGGTGGTGTCATCGGTTGTTGAGAGAATAGGTACCATGCTACGTGATAGCATTGGTGGCGTTTGTCATTGCATATATATCGCTATCAACATTATGGCCCGTAAGGAGAGGCTTGCATGTGTGAGGAAAACACATTAATGTTACAACTGCTGTTACTTTGCTTGTTTCATTTGCTGTACAGTGTAGCACCCGTTGTAAACTATGGGATTAACTAATGTAACACCTTGCTAGCTGCTATATATCACTTGCTAAAGTACAACAACAAGCTCCCGAAGATGATCAATGCATTTTATCGAAAGGAGGGACCTTTAAGTAGACAGAAACATTTGTATCCCACTCAACCATCCTTCCCAGCTCCGGTAACGGCAGCGAGAGTTTGGGTTGTGCGTCAGCTCGCTCTGTTAGCATGTAGCGGCTAACTGTCCAGCGGTTTTCTCCCCGCTTCCCTCGCACACATAACTATTCCGACACCACTTAGCTGACATTATCGAGAGAAAAACAACTGCATTGTGGTAGTTTTAAGGGTTGCATAAATAATGGCTGCTTGACTTGGCCCCAAGATGGCGGGGGTGGGAAGAAAATACCCTGGCTAACGTTTGGTAGCTAACTAGCAGCAGTGGCTAGGCTAATCACCATTCGCAGGAGAGAAAAAAAAAAGATATCACGACGAATGCGTTCAGTGTTTGAAGCAAAGATGATTCATTAAACCAGAAGCCAGGGACAACCACTTAACTAACTGCACGGTGCTTGGTGCACACATAGCAACCATCCATGTTACTGCCGCTACGCTGCCTTTGCTTGGTGTGTGTCTTCAACATGTGGCTGCTGGATGTCTTGTTGTCGGTTTAGCTGGGAACATTGGTTCGTCAGGGTGTTCTTTCACATTAGGCCCAGCCATGCACTCAGTTATTGCCATTGTTTGTTGTTGTTGTTGTTGTTGTCGTCCTTTGCAGTACGCTAGATACCTGCGCAGCCAGGGAGGCCAGTCCACAGTATATAATTATACTTATAAGGTCTGATAAAGCTGTGTCACATTAAATACGGTTGTATGTCTGTGGTGGAATAAACCTACTCTGATACCATGTCCCCCTTACATCCTCTCTCTGGACTCTACCATGTGAAAATGTGGGGGAAGGGAGAGTATTAGTTCAGCATGAGGCACTGTGTTAAACTGATATAGAGCCAGCACCTTTTAATTTTGGCACTGTCCCAATATATAGTTTTCAGATTTGGAGAATGCATGTGGAAGTGCATTGTTTTCTTTGCTGATTCACACTGTCTCTGCTTGGAGGTCTGCTGGGCCTTAGCTAACCTCTGTGGCACAAATATGCATAAGTAGAAGAGCAGCTTGGCAGTGTACCAGCAGTGCCAAAATGTGTGTAATAAGGCATGGTTGTTATGTGTGTGTGTGTTAGATGTGGAAAAGAGGAAATGATAGATACCTTCCTCCTGAGAAGTGTGAGGTTAAGGTGGTTAAATCACAGTGTGGTTTGATTTTAATTCTTTAAGCAAAGACATTTCATATGATTCATTTGATTTTGAAACCACCTCACAGTTCTATAAATGTTACACCAAGGCAGTTTTTTTGGGGGGGGGCAGTACAACACTAGTTGGAACAAACTGCAGATTGTTCTAGTGTCTGTTCAGAATGAAAGAAAAGAAACCCAGTCTTATACATGTGGGGTTTCTTGTTGCTTTTTCCCCGTTGTACTGAACAGTGATGTCCAATCTGGTGTGTGATCCGACCAGAGGGACGTAATCCACTTGCAAGTTCCTCAAAACAAGAAGTAAATATAAGCCGTATACTATATTACCTCCTCCTGCAAGATGAATATCCAGTTCATGTGTGACCTCTGTTGAATACTGTCACTACATAACTGAACGTGGCAGTGTTTACAGGCTCCACGTGTGAGAGGGACGTTTATCTTCTTTTGTCATACTGAATACCTGAATGCGTCACCTGTTACAGACATGACATTCTTCATGGTACATACAGACAAAAAGCTCTGGGTAACTTCAGAATGAACTCTGCAAGAACATACAGGAAAAAAATCATAGAGAAGTGCACCAGAATGAGTTTATTACTGGAAATCACAGCACAACAGTTTCATTTCACCCAGTCCTTTTCTTTAGGATTACAATCTAAGACAAATACATTACTGAATCGTTTTAGAAAGATACAGCTGGTGTCCGTTTTGTTTTTGTGTCCGCAAAGCTCAACAAGATGAATATATATTGAAGCTGACGCTCTCGTGAACAAAACATTACGCACTTTTATTTATTTAAATAATTTATCTATAATGACATATTGCATTCAACGTAATTGTTTTATTGCACTGATGTGCTCGCACAGCCATATTCACTAATCATTCCTCTTCGGTGGCCGCTGTTTGAGCTATCAAGAGTCATTTGTTTAGCCGTTGTTTAAATACTGACTGACAAGGTCCATATTTGGGTCTACAGCCGGTACTATGTAAAGCAGCCCTGGAAGGCTTTGAAAAAACACACTCCCTCAGTAGCACATCAGTCAGCGGTGTCTGGTCACCGCCTCTAATAAACCTGAACTACTGGCCTGAGCATTAAGGTCAAGTTATAATTATACTGGCCTTTTAGAACTTCTAGAACTTGCAGCTGTGTAGCACCACGATAACTCTACACTCTTATTGTTCCTTCATCTTAGGCTGTTAGCTGCTATGATGCCCTCATCCTGAAAGCAGAGGGGAAGGTGGACCCTGATATTTTCTGTCAGCTGGGCCACTTCAACCTTCTGCTGGAGGACTATCAGAAAGGTGAGACTCTCAATGATTGAATCTTCCTGCCTGTTATTGTTTCTCCCTCTCTCCTCAGCTGACTGCTGCTTTCTCATGATTAGTAATTTAATGTGCACTGTTGTTGCTCTGATTTCTGCACTGGTTATTTTGGTTGACACCACTAAAACCTGCTGATGTAGGGTTATTCTGATTTGACATATCGTGCTTGAAAACTTTCCCAATTGAATATGTTGAGCTGTTATCATTGTCACTAACCATTCACTCCCTCTGTTCTCATTCTTTGATTCATCTCTCCATGTTCGCAGCATTATCTGCATACCAGAGGTACTTCAGTTTACAGTCGGACTACTGGAAGGTGAGTTAAACACGTCCATCATTAATTCTCCTTTTGTAGCACTGTTTGAGGGTCTGTTTTCTCAGAACCATCTTTTATTTCTGACCTTGTAAACTGTTGTTGGGGTCCATCTTTACGTCTTGCCTTTTTCATTGGGCTTGGTCTTCAGCAAGAGACACACATGTCCAAATAGATTGTGGTCAGGTAACTGAAATAATAAAATTCAGAATACGCCACTGATTGGCCATAAGAAGTTCATGTGAAAGATCATCTTGCTGCTGAATTGCACTAAATCTGTGGCACTTTGTTGGACTTACTGTGGACTTTTTTGTGCAGTGTTCACCTAATATGAATGTGGACGTCATCAGACAGTCTGAAACTGAAACTCGCCTCTGTAATCTTGTTTAATTTCACACATTCCTTGGGCTGATATATAGAGCCAAACCAAGAAAACAGGCCCCAGACTTTTTCATCCAGGTGCATCAGAACATACAGTACTTCAAGAGCGCCTGCAATTTTTCACCACCTTTCATTAAACTGCAGAATTTTATTACCCTTAGTTTGATTATGCTTTACAAATGCATCCCTTTGAAGCACCATACATTCTACCAATTCTTTTAAGGCTTTGCATTTAGGGTTAGCTTTAGTTAGGGAGGTTGTGAAACCTGAATTCAGCAAATGAAATGTATAATGTTGAGTGTTTTATCATATCCCAGCCATGGAAATTGGACAAGCCTTTCTTTGCAAATGCATATTTGGCCTTTTATAAGTTGTAGGGTCTAAGACAGCTGAGGTCATACACACTGAAGATGTTGGGTCAGGTTTAGACATCTTACAGGAACAGGGGAGACAGTTAGTGCAGTGGATCTCACTCTGCTGGTGATGTTGTGTCTGGGTCTTTCAGGGCCGGCGATGCTAGATCTTTCTTAATAGTTCTCTGAATTTTTAATCACCGGTGTGTTTTGAAGTTGTGATGTCACTTGAGGATGAGTACAG
The DNA here is from genome assembly GCF_002260705.1 of Seriola dumerili. Taxonomy (NCBI): domain Eukaryota; kingdom Metazoa; phylum Chordata; class Actinopteri; order Carangiformes; family Carangidae; genus Seriola; species Seriola dumerili. Next base: position 953,649 of record NW_019175380.1, read on the forward strand.
GGCGCAGCCAGGCACATGTATACCGGCATCAAGCAAAGAATAATACCAGGGTCAGGACCAGTCGGAGGCAGATCCACAGAGCGGGTCTTTGCAGAAACCGTGAGGGGAAAAACAGTAACGCTCAAAATGTGAAGTTACACCCTGAGGCCATGGAAAAACATCCCACTGTCCTGTTGCTTTGTGTGTGTTACATATGGACAACACCTCGAATACAGACCAAGTGGACTCTACTGTGGAGTGTTGACTGGGGACAAGATTGTTGGCTGGTTGTCAGCCTGTTGTATGTGTTAGATTTCTGAGTGACATGTGGAAGTACTGCACCGTTCAGTGATGCAGATCAAATAAATTGGTGATACATGCTAACACGGAGCAGCCTATGTGTGGTCATAACAGTTTGTCTGACAGTTGATTGTAGATCTGTCAGACTGTGGTTAGAGTCAAATGAGGATATAATGGGGGGTTTTCCAGTTTTAGCTGTTTAAGAATCCAGTTCCTCGTCGGGGTGAGAAGTCTGCGATGGAAATTTAAGCAAACTTGAAAGCCACGCAAATGACATGATTTCATACAAACATGTGATTTACACAGCAATGCTAGTTAACTGAGAGGTGAAGAAATCAAACGTTCCCGGGTAGAGATGAGAGTCCTGGGACTGAAAATATCCTGCATGGGTTCCTGTTTGAGTTTTGGGCTGAGAGTCATGACAGTTTGAAATCTTTGTTCATCCATCTAAATTGTGACACACTTCCTCCAATGGCCAATGTAGAATTTAATCCCACAGTCTGTAGCTACTACCCATGTTTTCAAACCAACCAATCAGAATACAATATGATATGGTGAAGAATACGCTACAAAGAAAGTATAATGCTTCCACTAAAAACACGTGTGCTTCAGACTCGTTGCCCTCTTTTTGCTGGCTGCAGCTTCACAATCTTGAATTACCGTGACCACAGCTTATATAGTTTTGCTGCATTTTCAAAACGTGAACATAACAGGTGGTTGATGCAAGTTAATGTTTGTCTGACATGCATCGAAATGTATATCGTCAGACAGATCCCCACAAAGATTTTATTAAAGCCATCTGCCACAGTGTGACATGCAATGAATGTGTTAGATTAGACGTCCTCTTCACACCCCAGCGTGAAGTTCAAACTCTTATTCAACATGAAGCAAACTTTATCAAGTGTAATAAACCTGCAAAATGTTGCTGACAGAAAAACAAAGCAGTGTTTTTTTCTCTTTAAAGCGGCGATAACTGGTTGATACGTCCATTTGGGGACAGAGAATAGAAGTTGTGACGACATTATTGATCATTTTATAAGTTGATATGGTGAACTATGGCACGTCCAGCAGTTACAGAGCAAGATGATCATTCATGTGTTGTATTGTTTGTGTGACCTCTGTCCAGTGAATCTCAGTCCAGTGTTCCCTCTCTTTTATCTCTGTGTTTGGTCTCCACCAGCTCCTGGGGGAAATATCTGACTCTTTAGCTGCTAAACGCTTCACTGTGTTTGATTCTGACTGAGCAGGTAGTTTACAGTTTTTAGAGCACGAGAGAGCAGTGAGATTAAACCAAAACAGTAAAGCTGTACGCTGGATAGCTTAATAGTTAGCTTAATTGGTTATCAGTTGATCAGGCCTAGTTTGGCATGACATTGATTTTGCTTAAAGCCCCTCCAGTGTAAAGATCTGTGTCCATGTGTAGTGTGATTATAGATCAGCTCTAGCTTCTATATTAATACTGTGAAAGTATCAAAGCCTCAGTCCACAGAGAAATGCACACAGCCTGTATTCAGAAACTGAGCCTTAAAACCAGCCGTCAGGACTTCTGGAACTTTGTGATGTCACAACAAAGCAGTCACCAAGCCCCGCCCACCTGGACCCACCATCCAAACCTTGCAGGATTTGGTTTCTCTGAGTGTTTTTACCTGAAATCTGCTTTATTTTTATTGGATCAGTCAGAAAACAGTCAGCCAATCAGAAGAGAGGCTCAGAGCCTCCTCTCTTCTGATTGGCTCACAGACCTGTTGTTACTAGAGCTCCAGAGAGAAGCCTGAGAGAGGAGATGTGAAACTACACTGAGATGGTTTTTATATCTTCTGATGGATCAACACTTCAAATAAAACACAGAAGAAGAAGAAAATATAGAGCTTTAACTTCAGTAACGGTACAGCATTAGTTGTCCCAACAAGCTTTGCCAAAAGGATTTTTATGAGGACATGATGATGAAACAGTATTTCATTATTTCCAGACATATTCACCTCAGTTTAGATTGCCCACAGTTCCTGCTCATGGCGTGGAGTTTAATTGTCCAATCAGCTGTGATGTGATGGCGTCCAGCCTGTCCTCCCCGTCCTGTCAGCGTGGATGAATGGGTCTGTTTGGTTTGATGTTTCACTGTTTGGAATGCCCATTAAACGGAGGTGCTGAGAGTTCGATGGTGATCGGACCTGACAGCTCCGGGCTCCTCGGTATTACACAGATCTGCACAGTGGAGAGAGGTCCTGCCCCCCCACCACATGATGGTGCGGGGCAGGCGGCTCATGGTAGCCGCGGTGATGTAAATAGCCCGGCGTGGGCGGCTGAATGAGGGTGTAACTCTCGTCCTCTACTTTTAGAGACACGTCGACATGTCGATGATGGAAATGAATTGATTTATGTTCAGTGAGTCGTGTGACTCGTTGGCTGGATCTCGTTGAAGCCGTGTCACTCTGATGTGTTGTGTGTATTATCTGGTTGTGAAGTTGGTTAAAATAAGTGAAGATAGAAACTTGAATTTAAATGTTATGCCATTGCCAACATATATGGTCTCCTCGCACTTGCTGCTCATACAGTATTACAGTTTGTTTACATGTCCTGCACTGGCGACAGCACTTTCACATTTACATTAAAGAGTTAAATCCCCAAATCTGTGAACTAGCATGTGAATATCAGAGTGTTTCCTTTGAATGGCTTCATCCTCTAGTGTGTTATTGGCTTGGGCGATATGCCAAAGTACAATGTACAGTAAGTGAAGCAGTTAAATGAGGGTCGGACTCAGCAGCAGGACAGACTCTGCAAAACTGCAAAAAAAAATTCATAGTATCCTTGTTTTTCAATATTATGAAAAATATCGTTTATGGATGGAAATATCATGATATTTGATATTATTGAATATTTGATAGTTGTGCAGTACAGTAGAAATTATCAATTAAATGAATGGATGAAGGAATTACTATAACCCTTAATTGGTGCATAGATATTTAACTTCACTTTACATTATAAACATAGTGTATTTAAACAGGCATCAGTGATCTGACCATCTAACCATTTTTAACCCTTTTTCCCTCCAGAATGCTGCCTTTTTATACGGCCTCGGCATGGTTTACTACCATTACAACGCAATTCAGTGGTAAGTGCCTTTTCATCGACAATATTTTTCATCTGATGCATGACATGATCCAGTTTTTCTTGTCGATTTGGAAACACGGCGGTTAAATGAAGTTTTGAAATATGCCGAGGTTTTGCTTTCTCACCTCGTGGAGGATCGATATCATCGTCTCATCTGTGTGTGTTCAGCTTAGCCTAGCTTAGCACAAAGACTGTAAATAGGAGAACTGGCTGGCTTGTATCATTGATGATTCTGTAGGAGACGCGGTTAGAAAGCTTTATTGCATAAGACGTCAGACTATTTCTTTTATCATGTTGAGTTTTCTGTATTTGAACATCTTTATGACTCGTCAGTGTTCATCTGTTTCCTACTGATTGAGGATTTATATATTTGTGGGCTCCACCGTGGAGTGGAGTGGAGTGGGGGTGTTGATGTGCGAAGGAGTAAAGATCTTTGTCATCCATTGCATGAGAACTGGATGCACCGCCGCTGCAGGGAGACATGTTTTGTGTGGCTTTAATCATCATGTTTTGATAAGGGCAGATCGCATGTTAACTGTTGCACTTACCGAAGTGTCCTCAGTTGAACTCTGCTGAGAGAGAACAGACAGCTTTCCTCTATGTGAAGCTATAGCAGCTGCTCTGTCATTATCAGCCTCCTCCTGCTGCCTTTGTGTCTATCCAGCAACTTTTCTCTGCCTTCGTGAGCTACCACAACAAAACATTACTGAGGTCTGTTTTCTTAGTGTAAGCCAAGCCTTTTAAGATTCAAAACCACAACATTTATTTAACATTTTTCTAACCAGATGACCCCAGTTTCTGCTCTAATGCTGCAAGGACCTACTCGGCTGATGTGTCTGAATCCCTCAAAGTTTAATATTTGTGGGAACAGACGTGTTCAGTCCAGGTGACGTCAGGCTCGGGAGGGATGGACCACATACGGAGCAGAACATCACTGACAGAATCACTTTATTCTCGAGCTGCTTGTAGCTACGGTGGCTAATCTTCACATATTTACAATTAATTATCTTAAAAAAACTTTATTTGTATATCACTTTTCTTTACAAAGTGCTTTACAGAAAGAAAAAGGAGAATTAAAAACAAAACAAACGCATCATAAAACAGAAGTAAATTACATGAAAATATAAATTGTCTGTATCATGGGAAAATAAAACACAACAACATATCAAACATTCATAAAAGCTTTGAGATTAAAGAATGTTTTAAAGCCAGTTATGAAGCTGCCTGTCTGGTCTCGACAGGTCGACCGCTGCACAGTTTGGGGGCTCGAACAGCAAAGACCCGGGATTTTACAGCCACTGATAAAATATAGTATTCTTGAAATGCAGCTGCTTGATGGATGGGCTCTGGTCGACTCTTCTTGTTGACTGTTTAACTCGTTGTCACGTTGTGTTTCTGGGTGAACGCCATCATCTGTCTCACATGGAAAGAGCTCATATTTGCACCTTTGGAAACCGTCGCTTATTATCGCTCAGTTATACAGTTTAGAGTTTAGGAAACAGACCATTTAGTTTCACTGAGCATCTCATTTCTCAGTTCTGACCTGAGGCACTTCACCTGGACGTGCTGACACCTCCTCCACCTGGTGGCCTTTCTCTTTTCTGTCCGGCCTCTGTTGCTGCCCCTCCGCCTCACCCACGGCCCTGAACCATTCCAGGATTGTTCTGCTGCCAAGTTTGTACGGCCATCTCTGAGGCCTGGGGAATGTGACAGGGGGGAAGGGAGGGTGGGTGTCATGTTGGGCTCTGGAGGATGGATTACGTCACCCTGAGCCCAAGGCCCGGAGGAATGCTGAGCTGTCAAACTGTGAATGTTACTTCACAGGGCTGAAGCGGGGCTCGCTCGGCGAGACGCTGGCCCAACTATCCAGTCTGCTCTGTTCTGTTTGTTTCAGCTTCACCCTAACAAAACATTAGTTTACAAATACCATGCGAATGTTAATACGGAGCAAGCGTGGATCATTTATGTTATAACATCTCAAATAGTGCAACAAATGGCAGCAACACAACGGAGCCAAACTGTTGTTTTGTGCCTGATGGATTCGGTCTGATGCCCTTTTCCAAAGCACAGAGTTTTCCTTCATCGGTGGAGTCTGCCTTCTGCTGTGTGTCACAACCTATTCTGCAGAAGAGCTCCAAGTATTCACTGTGAATCCTGCCAGTGAGGGAGGAGAGGGTGAAGCCGAACTGGAGGGAGGGAGGGACCAGATAAATGAGGAGGAAGAGGGAGGGAGATGGGTCGGAGGGAAAGGGGGCAATGAGTTCAGTCCGCTCTCTCTCTCGCTGTGTGTGTGTGTGTGTGTGTGTGTGTGTGTGTGTGTGTGTGTGTGTGTGTGGCACCCAGTCAGCAGTGAGCTCAGTGCTCGGCCGCTTCATACAGGAGAAGGGGCTCCATGCTGACATGCAGTTGCCATTGTTGTCATAGCTACACAGTGAGTGAGTTCAGTTGGAAAGTAGTGTTTGTTTTATGTTTTAATTTGCTCTCGTCTCCGTGGACTTGTCTTTTTAATATTGTCAAGAGGGGGGGGCATAGTCCTGGAAAACCTGGAAAACAGATGACCAGGTTTCCAGTCATGGAAAACACATGGAAAATGGGAGAGAAAGTCAAATCTCCTGAAAATGAATGCCGTCATTCTCCTGTTTTTGGCCGATGTCATGTCAGTAAATAGACGATCTTGTATTTTGAACAGGCTGCTATCGGCTTTTGTTTGTCACACACCAGCTAAATACTTACTGACTTTGCTAGCATCTTTGTTAGCGCAGCGTCAAACCCAATGCTGCGTCGCTCAGGTAAAACAGACCATAATATGACATGACATGTTTCACTTCTGTAGCGTTAAAGCGTTAAAGACGAAGTTGTTGCGATTAATTTGTCATAATTTCATAATTAAGAGATGATTTCATAGATGAGCATAGACTGAGTTTATATGAACTCGTCCACAGTAAAGGAACATATTGGTGTACGGAGTGATTCCTGTCATCCCTGAAAACGCCCTGGAAAATGATCTGTAGAAAAGAGCGGGAACCCTGTTGCTGCTAAGACGACAGCAGTGTTTGCCGACGATGTGAAGCTGGCCCTCAATAACCCCACACACACACACACACACACACACACACACACACACACACACACACACACACACACCACTATTTAGTTCAGCAAATTAAACACAAATTCAGTCTTTTGCTAAAACGTCACTGTTAATTTTCCTTCTCTGTATTGGTCAAAAGCCAGCGGGTCATAAGAGCCACACTTTTAATTAGGCTGTGACAGACATTATTAACAGTTTAACGAGCTGTAAGAGGTGAAATCATTCGGTGACTTTATTTTTTTTCAGACCGTAACGACAACCCTCACCCACACACTCAGTCAGCTGTAGCTTGTTAATTCCTCCTGGCTCTTGATATGCCCTCTGTTTATAATGGGCCCACAGTGGTTTTATTAAAACAGAAACACAACTCTGGGCGGTACAGTGGAGAGGGAGCTCGTTAGTCGTGGCGTGTAATTGACGGACAGCTGGTCGTCAGGGAACAGGATGTCGAATCTTCCGGTTAAACTTCTTAGCGTATCAGTATTAGTATTGTTAAAAGCTTATTATCTTTAAAAGCTCTGAATCAAGACCTCAGGGATTTTGTGAGCTGTGAAGTGAGTGTCCACTCAGACCAGGAAGCTAACATTAGCTCAAGTAGCTAAAGTGCAGAGTCGGTTAAATCAGACGCTGGATCGTATTTCCTCCGACTGACCAGCTTGGATTTGCTTCATGTAAATAATGTAATTGCTCCCAACAACTAATGTGGGACATTTTCAGCTTGTATCCTCTTTAGTCTCTGGGATGTGGAGGCGGGTCGTGGCCCTTATAAACAGGTGCAAATGCTACACGCTTGATATTTTCAGGGATTGTTCTACGCTATTACACATCTTTAACTTCTGTAGTGGTTGGCCTACAGCTGTGTATTAGCCGAGTTATGCCTTGCTGAAAATTGTATCTTATATTTTTATATATAATACTCATGTTACAGTACTTTCTCTTACAACTAGGTGCATGTCTAAAGAAATACATTTTTTTGATTTATGAGGCTTTAAAGATAAAAAAAATATTTCACACCTTTATTTCTAGTGCGTATTGCCCATGTATGACACAGTCTCCTCTAAAAGCAATAATGGAAAGAGCATGTTTTAATTAGTTAATAAAAATAAATGAATTAATCAAACTGACATTCTGCAGAAAACAGAAGAAGCGTCTACTTAAAGAGTTAAAATAAGCCACATCTACGCTCGACGTTTCCAAGCTCTCATATGTGAGAAAACTCCAGATGTTATTTGATACTTTCCACTTATCATTTATATGCATCTCTACGGAGGTGAAGCACAGAACAAACACCAAACAGTCTGAAAGAGGAAGAGTGAGCACTCTTACATTAACAACGTGATAATAATAATTGATTATACATTTTATTTAGAGGCACCTTGAGATAGATAAAGAGATAAAATGCGAATACAAGGAATAAAATACTAAATAAATTACAATAAATGTGAGGTCATAAAAATAAATATGATCAAATGCTGGTGCTGGAGTTAAACAGAGTGGTTAAGTTTGTTTTGAGGTGGGATTTGAAAACGGGAAGAGAATCAATATCACTGATGTCTTGAGTTCCAGTGGAGGGGCGACGAGGCTGAAAGCTCTGAACCACAGGGCAGTAAGACGGGCAGGAGGTGGAGAGAGGTTGATGCAGGAGGAAGACCTAAGAGAAGGTGTGCAGATATGACATTTAGGGTTAGGGTTCCAGTGGAAAATCAGCCGTTGTGATGTTTGTTGATCGCTGTTGCACGGCTCTGCTGCAGCAGCGAACTCCCTCTGAAGATGATCTGTCCAACACTGTAAACCCCACGAGCAGCGAGTTAGCTCGATCAGCCGTGTCCAGAACGCGTCGCCATGTTTCAACGAAAACAAGGACGCGGCAGTTCCTCGCTTCACTCTGGATCCTCCACCAGACTCGCTCTGAGGTCTCTACAACATCCTGCCGTCTGCAGCTGAGTGTGAAATGACAAAAGCCCTGAAATATTTGGTCTGTGGTCGGCCGCTGCGTTTGCACCTGCTGCCACCACACAAGAAATAAAAAAACAACATCTCAAACCTCCTGCAAGTCCTTCAAAACTGGGATTTGAATCTGTCTGCGATGCCTTGTGTTCGGATCTGATGTAGTAACGGTCACACCTACGTTATCACCACATTATCAGTGTTCAAGCATTGAGTCATATCATGTTTAACTTTGTCAATATTCCCCAGCTCTGATTTAAAGTCACTTAAACTGGTCGCAGTGGAACTCGTGTTGAACTTGTGTTGAACTTCCTGTTGTTGTGTCTCTCTTTCCAGGGCAATCAAGGCGTTCCAGGAGGTGCTTTACATCGACCCCAGCTTCTCCAGAGCTAAAGAGATTCATCTGAGGCTGGGACTCATGTTTAAAGTCAACACGGACTACGAGTCGAGCTTAAAGGTACATTTCAAACGGTCTCGCACTGAGACGTGGAATAAGAAATGTCTTTGAATCATGATAATGGGGTCACGCAGCGGCCTAGATACTGGGGTACGCTTCATATAAAATGGGTTTAATAGGATTCATTTTAATTAGACTCTTCCCTGCAGAAGGAAACTGTCAAGTTAAATGTACACTAAGGAAAAAAAGTGGGAACAGAGATATTATGGGATATTATAGTAAGTATTGTTTAATACGTTTAGATAATGTATGTAATTATATAATAATCATACTTGTTGTAAAGTAACAGCTGCTGCGATTAGGTTATTCAATTGATCAGCATCATTTTAAAGCAAAAATCTCATATTTTTTGGATCCAGCTTCAACAATGTGAAGATGTTTTCTTTGTCTTCGTCATACATGAGAGTGAAACTGATGAAGATCTTTGGGTTTTGGGTCGTTGCCCTGACAACACACGGCTTGTCACACATTTGAAGACGTGATCATGTGATGTAGGAAATCATATCCATCAGTTAATGGGTAAAATATTCGTGTGACTCGTCAGTAATGATGACAGTCAGACCTGTCCCGGTCTCTTCACGCCGCCCTGTGCGTTTCATCCGGTGAACGATGACGTGAACAGAGAAGAATCTTTTTCCGGTCGAGCCGCTCCGCTCTGAAATCCTGAGCACAGTCATCGAACCCTCCTCCTGCCTAAATAGACTTCAGCTCCCCGGTCGTCAGATTAACAAAAGGCTGGTGGATCATCTGTCCCGTCTGTCTGAGTGCGAGCCGCTCCGCTGTCTCCCGACACCTGTGATACTGTCTGACTGGAGCCTATGGATCTATTGTTCTGAGGGTCCTGGTTCGCTTTAGGGACAGACCGCTATCTGATCCCGGGCTTTGTCCTGCTCCAGACATCCTGTCACAGCGCTGCGCATCATGCATTTTAATGCGTCAGTATAGTACAGAATCTTGTTTTACATTTAAACTCGGAGGCTTTGTTTTTCCTCCACGCCGGCGACAGTCGGAGCGGCAGCCATATTGTTTTCAGGTCGTCCGTCTCGTTCTCGTGGACACGATATCTCAGTCACGCCTCGGCGGAACTTTGTCAAATTTGGTACAAACATTCACTTGGACTCAAAGATGAACTGATTTGAATTTGGTGGTTAAAGGTCAAAGGTCAAGGTCACTGACCTCACAAAAGACAGTTTTGGCCTCGTGAACATGATATCTCAGTAACACTTTGAGGGATTTTCCTCAAATTTGGTGAAAACATTCACCTGGACTCAAAGACAATTTATTTATTTATTACACTTTGGTGGCTAAAGGTCAAAGGTCACAATGAGCTCACAAAACGTGATTTTGGCCTTGTGAACGCGAGATCTGGAGAACTCCTCAAGGTAGTCCCTTCACATTTGGTACAAACCTTCACTTGGACTCAAGGAAGAACTGATTCGATTCTTCTGACAAACTTTCACACAAATGGTTCATTTTTTCTATGACTATGAAATAAATGAAACGAGTCTGAGTGGCGGAGGGATACGACCACGAGGAGGAGAATCTAGTTGTGAACAGATCAGTTCCTGTTATTCCTGTATTTCTCATATCACCTTAGAGGAGCAATTATTATAATTACTGTTATTATTATTATTATTATAATTGTGGTTGAATCAGCACCTGACAGACTGTGAACATTGTAAAGGTGAAGTGTAGTAGCGCGGTGTCGTCGTACGAGAAGAAGCACGACCGTGTGCGCTGATGCTGGAGGTGGTTCAGTATTGAGCTGTGTGGACTGCACGTGCTGCACGTCCTCACTCTGTCTTGGATGCACCCCTCCCTCTTAGTCCTGGCTTGTCGCCAGCAACACACACACACACACACACACACACACACACACACACACACAGTTGCCCCAGTTATCTACAGGGAGGGGTGTGCGCACGTTTAGAGGAGCAGGGATTGAATAAAGGTAGGAGAGCGAGGAAAGAGAGAGAAGGGAAATAGAAAGAGACACACAGGAAATTGTTAGAAAATGCTTGGTGTTGGGGGGGGGGGGGGGGTGTTTCATGCTGCCTCCTCTTCATTCATCCTCTTCCTCATGGACCACACTGGGTAGAGGAAGAGACTGAGAGGCAGCAGGTGATGGAGGAATGAGACGTCGGCCATTTCTGAGAATATATTGTAACCTCGTTACGAGGCAGCCGTCGCAGTCGTGCGTGTAACTGCATCTTCACCCACACTCACGCCAACTTAACTCCATCAGTGGCTGCTGATTTTAGCCAATGAGAGAGAGTATGAGTGTGTTCACGCACTGTGTGTTGGTAAGGTGATGAGTTGGCTGTTGTCTGTGCAGCCATAGAGGAGAGCTTTGAGCTGAGAAAGGAGGTGAGATAGAGGGAGGGGGGGTGTGTGGCTGCCTGTTCCAGCTTTGAGGTATTGTGTGTCATCTCTCTGCACTCTCCACTGCAGCCGTCTGCTGAATAGTAATCAGTGACACCAGGATAGAAGAGGGGGAAGGAGGGGGGAGTGAGAGAGGGAGAGAGAGAGAGAGAGAGAGAGGAAGGAGAGACATGGGGAGGGAGGTGGAATGCCAAGCTGACAATCCTGCTGCATTATCTGCCTGCTGGTAGAGCAAGTGTGAAAGAGAAGGAAGGGAAGGAGAGAGGAGACGGAGGCAGAGAGCTACAGGAGGATGCAGCGGGGCTCCGGGAGGAAGAGTGAGGTCTGCCAGCCGTCTAGGTAAACGCTGCGTTTGAGTGCGTTAGGACATCTGGCAGTGACGAGTGTGTGTGTGATGTTTTGTAGCTTGTAGCTTTAAAGGGAATTTATTCTTAGAAGACTTCTGTGTGTGTGTGTGTGTGTGTGTGTGTGTGTGTGTGTGTGTGTGTGAGAGAGAGCAGCTCCACTGGCCTTGGGTGAAGCATGCAGCCGAAAGCTTCTTGATTGTTATCTGTCTGATATTGACTGTGTGTGTGTAGCTGCAGCTGAAAGGCTGCACACTCTCATCCTTTAAGAGTGTGTGTGTGTGTGTGTGTGTTTTATATCTTGTGCTCCAGCCTTTAAGAAATCTGCCTTTTTAAAGGTTTCATCCTTCCTGTTTCCCTCCACCACAGCTGACAGTGGAGTACGGCAACACCGGCAGTACAGTCTGTTCCACCTCTCTGTGCTAGATCCTTGTTGTTGGGGCAGTTCCTGGTTTCAGCTGTTTGGAGCTGTGTCACTGACCCGAATAAGACGCACAGCTGGTGCCTGTTTCAGTGCATGAACCTGCACTGTAACTGCAACAGCACCTGTCACCTTGAAGCCACCTATGGGTGCCCTAGTGTTCCCTTTGCATGGTGGATACTCATAGTACTCATGACTTTAATAAAGCATGAGGGCAGAATAGTGGTTGCATACATATGTGGAGTAATGGAGCTGTATGGGAAGGGGGGGGGTCTAGCTGGAAGAGAAGCCCCAGAGAGCTGTCTCTGTAGCTGTGTGATGCATTCATGGACTAATCTGTTCAATGACCCTGGATGGGGGATCTTGGTTAGTAGTGTGCCACGCCTTGGCAGCCAGGCTAGGCCTCTGCAGACATCTGCCTCCCTCAGCAGCTCTGTCCCCACCTCTCATGGCGGGACAGGATGCTGCTCCACATCCTGGATGTCAGGGTGTCATTTTTTATTTATTTCACTGAGGTGCTTTAGTCGTGTGGTTGGACGGGAGGAAGGCGGGAATGTTGGAGCAAGTTGTGTGTGTGTGATCCAGAGACAAGAATATCTATAGTTCAACCCCCCCATACACACACACACACACACACACACACACACACACACACACCCCCCCCCCCTCCTCCTGCCAGCCGTGTCCTCTCATGTTACGGTCACCAGGGTTCACTCATGGCTCGTGTGGATCTGTCGGGGCTTTTTATTAACACAGTTTTCTTAAAAGCAGCAGATTTAGCCACTTTATGTCACTGCAAGGAGGAAGTAGTTGATTTATTCTCCTCATGCAAATCACTTATTGTATCAGTAACATGATCATTCAGACTCTTAATCAACAATCAATTTCTTTTGTTTATGGATTTCCCCTCTTTTTCTCTCTCTGCAGCATTTTCAGCTGGCTTTGATCGACTCCAATCTCTGCACTTTGTCCAAAGCTGAAAGTAAGTAGTGTTTCTACAATTACCAGAGGGGGTGGGGGGGGTGAACAACGTGGAGAGCAGCCATACGCCGCCGTGTGATGCAGCATCAGATTTGATGTACCAGCCTGTCGGTGGCAGAAAGCACATATTGAAAGGGCACAGGAATATTTCTACTGAGCAGTTTTTCCTCTCTGCTGCCGTTTCCCTGCTGACTCTGCCCAAGACTGGGGTTGCCTAGGAGACAGCAGAGAGAGAGAGAGAGAGAGAGAGAGAGAGAGATGGAAGTGCTTGCAAGCACATTGCACATACACACTGTGATTTCAGATTACATGTACATGCCGGGGAGACTGTCCCACTCCCCCTCCCATCTGTGCTCCATACTGTCTGCAGTCTGTACACACTCAGGTCCACAGGGTGAATTTGAAATATAGTGAAGTGAACTAATTATTCTTTCCTCTGCTTTTTTTTTTTTTCTCTCCCCACAGTTCAGTTTCACATCGCTCATTTGTATGAGATCCAGGTAAGAAGTAATCTATTACTACTCCTGCTTCTATATTTATGCCGGGCTCGTGTCGTAACAGACGACTGTGGAGGTTTTCATTTTTAGAGTCTGACGAAGGTTCACACACTTTTTTTTTCTTCTTGTACTAACTCTGTTAGTTCTCAGGGTATCTTTAGACTTCTCAAGGTCCTGTGGTCAAGTGTTTGAGGAAATTAATGATAATTTATCTTGCAATCACACACACACACACGCAATCACACATATGTGCTGTTCCTTCCCTCTGTTGACCAAGCAGTTAAGTACGACTGAATTACGCTGCCACGTTATCTCTGTTTTGGTTTGTTTTTTGCAGTAATGTCTCACAGATACGTTACAACTTACGACTTCTGCCTGAGTTTAATTGATTTTATTTAATTGTAATGTTAAAGTCCGACGGCTAACGCCAACGGTTTAACCATAAAACAAAAATGCAGACGGGATTGGATGTTTTTTCTATTCCATCCATGATCCAGGTTCCTCTGTGATTCTGTAGTAAATGAATGTTGCATCATTCACTGAATTTGCATTGAGATAAAAAACTGTATTTACACACAAAGGAGGGATTGTCGTGTTCTGGGCCTTCAGACCTGGGTGTTGATCAGATGAAAAGCTCGTGTATAGATGAAGTCTACACACACACACACACACACACACACACACACACACTTTTAACGTCACAGACAAAGTAGCTGTGTGAGCAGGACTGAGCTGCTCAGCTGCAGCCACACATTAACATGAAAGTCACTGGCTGCCTCTGATGTTAAAGTGCTGCTGTGATGTTCCTGCAGCTGTCTGCTGCTGAGAGAACCGCTGGAGTTACAGAGCGGCAGCAGCTCCATGACGGCTACTGTCAGCAAGGCTTATATTACACATGATGCTGTGTATCACACGCTTCTGATTCTGCGTGTTGACGTTTGACTCTTCTCTTCTTCTGCTGCTCTTACGCGCTGTTTTAACGTTTCCTGTTATCCTGTATCACATTGTGGCCAAAGTTACACGGTGTTACTTCAAATGCTGAAGAGTAAAGGCGTATCTATCAACAGGTAACCATAGCAACAACACAGTGTTAGGGCTGCACAAATATAATCCTGTCACAGGAGCTGTAATTTCTTTGATAAAGGTAAAATATGTCTCTACATTGTTGTGCGTTGTTTGGAGCTACAGAGACGCTCCGACCTACAAATCATGTTCTCCAGACGTGAAGGAAACATGTTTGTTTGGTACAAGAACCAACAAAAATCACATTTTTCCAACTGAAATCACAATATGATTTTTCTATTTTTTCCTCACACCGTGCAGCTCTCTGTGGTAATACTGAGGTATCACATGATTCTGCATTGGACTGTGAACGCTGTCATGACTCACCTTGCTGACTAACTAGTAATGACTGGCTGTTTACATGTGGCCTCTCTAAAGAGTCTCCATATGAGAAAATACTGGACACCTCCTTGTCTGTTATTTCCCTCATGTTGAAACAATCCAGGAAAGTTTCAGTCACCTGCTGAACAGCGACTCGCTCAGGTCTGTAGTCTGAACATAGAACACCACACAGGTGATTCACTGCACCTGTAGAGTCTCCGCTCTTCACCCGAGTCTTCAGTTGAGTAGCTTTTGAATCAATCATGGAGTCAAACAGCTATTCAGCTATCAGTGTTTGTTCTCTGGCCCTGGTCTGGCCCTGGTCTGGCCCTGGTCCGGCTCGATGATGATCATCAGTCTGAGCAGGAAGGAGCCACTAAGAGTCTCTCATTTATGTGACCCAAGTGTCAGGGTTTAACCTGAGGTGTCTTTATTGTGTGCAGACAGGAAGTCCAGCACCAGACTGTGTGTGTGTGTGTGTGTGTGTGTGTGTGTGTGTGTGTGTGTGTGTGTGTGCCCAAACACATTTATGGACATTTGGAGCTTTAGGGTGTGTGCAGATGGGGGTTGGTTTCTTTTAAGGAGACTGTGTTTGAGCTGATAAGAGAGAACGTTCAGTCTGCGCACACACACACACTCACCTACACACCTATACGTACCAGCTCAGACTCAAGGTCAATAAGGTCGCCAAGTTAAAACAAACAGAGGACGCACCTCAGACCAGGCAGCTCAGGTTTCCCCAAAATACAGAGCGGCCACTGCAGTGGACACACACACACACACACACACACACACACACACACATCTAAAGTGCAGACACACTTAACACTGCCAGACGTGTTGAGTCTGGCCTGTCCTCTTCCACAATAACCCTCCCCCGTGTGTGTGTGTGTGTGTGTGTGTTCGTCTGGCTGGTCATTACGAGTGTGAGGAGGTCTTTAGACTCTTTGTGTCTGTTCAGATAGAACCATAAAACACACTGACCCTCCTGTCTGGCTTAAACAACCTCTCTCTCCCTCTCTCTCTCTCCCTCTCTCTTCGTTTTCCTCCTCCTCTCATTCCGCCTGCAGAAGAAATACAGAGCGGCGAAAGAAGCGTATGAAAGTCTGTTGCAGACGGAAAATCTTCCTGCACAGGTGAAGGCGACCACACTGCAACAGCTTGGTGAGTGTCTCCCGCTCATACACTCTTCATACTCTCCTGTCCACATGTGCGCTGTCACAGATCTCAGCCGCTCAAGTTTCTGCATCATGGATTACTTTGTTGTGTGATCTCATGCGCAGTCTTCACACTGTCTGGCTGTGTGTTCTGTTTTCTTATTTTTTTATTCATTTTGTTCTTTCCCCACATCACAACATCCACTTTCCTGCCTCTTTCTACCTGTTTGTCAAAGTGCTGCTTTCAGAGTGTGTGTGTGTGAGTGTGTGTGTGTGTGTGTGTGTGTGAGTGTGAGTGTGTGTGTGTGAGTGTGAGTGTGTGTGTGTGTGTGTGTGTGTTTGGTGAAATGAAGCATTGTTTTCTCTTGTTCCCTTCCCCCCACGCTGGGTCTGTGCGAGCACGTGCACTCGAATGCAAAAATGATGTTGCGTGGGTGTGTTTGTGTGGATTAGAGTTCATTTAGAAAAACTGCTGCAACGACCGGAGAGAATTAAAGTCTGTTTTTCTGTTACACACAAGTTGGTTTAGTTTCACTGTGAAGAGTTATTGCAAATCTGAAATAACGTGCTGATGATTGACAGATAATGTTGTGTGTTTTTATATATACAGTATATATATATATATATATATATCGGATTGTGCTGATAATGTGGCTCAGAGGAAGGAGGCAAATAAATGAAAGGAGCGTTTTTTTCCATCATATCTTATTATAACAAGTTATTCAGTTAAATAATACAAGTGAATAACGCTGCAACTATCACACAAGTTTACTGGGACTGTCAAACAGAAAGCTTTTGTTTTGGTTTGCTGCAGTAAGTCAGCGGTGAGCTCCGAGGCTGCAGGCTCAGCTCAGATCATCCAGAGAAGTATCTCCAGACGCAGCCTGCAACACAAGACGTCAGTAGTAACAGTGACGTGACAGCACACAGCGCTGAGGAAAGGCCCAGAAATGTTCAGCTTAATGTAAATATGTTGTGAGAAGTAGAAGTATTAATATACGATGTTACAGGCTCAGGTTTCGCTATAAAAGATTAAATCAATCGAAAACAAAGTCTGATGCACGCACAAACAAATCTCATGAGAACCGTCGAGCTGTTTATTAAAAGTTAGATACTGTTCGCTGATCAATATGTGTACGGTCTTCTGATTATATCAAGGACTATTTTGTATTTATCTAATGTGGCTGTGGTCACGTGACTTGTGTTCGGTATAATTATGACTGATGTTGCAGAGCCGGGTCTTGTGAGGTTGTTACCACACTGTCTTGTTTCCTGTTTGGTTTGTTTATCTGTCAGTGTTCTGCTTGGTTAAGAAAGCAGATGAAATGACAGTTAGTAAATGATCTGTGTGGTAGAAGGAAAAACAAAAAGATTTGGATACTGTTTATAAATCTGGACGTATATAAAGCTGTAAAGACAGTTGTGGTTGTTGTGGAGCCTTCTCTCTTTTCTTACTGTAGGTGACTGTTGTTGTTGTTGTTGTTGTTGTTGGTGGTGGTGATTAAAACGTTTCATATTTCTTGAGTTTTACTTCTACGTTTTTATATAAATATAAAATAAAAATCAGCTGCAGTGATTTTCCTTCACATCAAAGTGAGAGCGTACGACTCGTGTTGCAGAAGCAATAATCAAAGTTCGTGTTTTCAGGAGAACAGTGAAGTGCACACGAGCGACCAAGTGTCTTTGATTCAGTGTTTCCAGCATAATGTATTGATCCAAATCACAAGAGGTGATCGATTGTCTTCGTGTGAAGAGGAAATTTGAGAAAGTAGGAAACAAATGTGTTTTATTTTTACGTCAGTTTTCTGAATGAAGCTCTGAAGGCAGCACGTCGGCAGACATTTTTTTTTTCTGTGCACACGCAGAGAAATTTCCTCTCCACAGTGTAGACAGCCCCCCCCACCCCCACCCCACCCCCACTCAGCCAGTTGTAAAAAAACCATTCCAGTCTAGCCTGCTGGGGTTGTCATGGCGACCTGTGGAGCTTGCCACAGGTGTACAGAGAGGAGAAGTAGCAGCAGTGGGAGGTCTGTGGTCGCTCACGGCTCTTCCCTGAGACATCGTTGTTTATTTGTTGTAAATTGCCCATCACTGACTCTGTGTGTGTGTGTGTGTGTGTGTGTGTGTGTGTGTGTGTGTGTGTGTGGTGTTGTGTGGTGTGTGTGTGTGTGTGTGTTGTGTGTGTGTGTGTGTGTGTGTGTGTGTGTGTGTGTGTCTGTCGTCTGTGTGTGTGTGTGTGTGTCTGTGTGTTGTGTCCTGTCTGCTCTGTTTCCTGTCTGTGTGTGGTGTGTGTGTGTGTGTGTGTGTGTGCTGTATGTGGTGTGTGTTGTTGTGTGTGTGTGTGTTGTCGTTGTCTGTATGTGTGTGTTGTGTGTTGTAATGTGTGGTGTGTGTGTGTGTGTGTGTGTGTGTGTTGTGTTGTTTTGTCTGTGTGTGTGTGTGTGTGTTGTGTCTGTTGTGTGTGTGTGTGCTTGATGTGACTTGTGTGTGTGTGTGTCTGTCTGTATGCTGTTGTGTGTGTTGTCTTCTGTGTGTGTGGTGTCGTCGTCGTTGTGTGTTGTGTGTGTGGTGTGTGTGTGTGTGTCTGTTGTGTGTGTGTGTGTGTGTTGTACTGTGTTGTGCTGTCTGTTGTGTGTCTTGTGTGATGTTGTGTGTGTGTGTGTCTGTTGTGTTGGTGTGTTGTGGTGCTGGAGAGGCAGGAGGTTGTTTGTTAGGCTGGTTCATATGGATCTTCTGAGTGGTCTTGTGAACAACCCCCCCACCCCCCCCTTTGTCTGCTCTCCCCCATCCTCAGAGAAGGCCATTTGTTTTGTTTATGAGAGTTGCTGGTCCATTAGCACATCAGAAGAAGTGTGGTCCCCTCTTTCTGATTGCACATTGCCGTCCTTTGGATTCAGAGTACTTGACTCTTTATCTGGTTTATATGAATCTCAAGAGATCCGATCCCTGCTTGCCCCCCCCCCCCTGCCTCCCCCCACCTCCAGGCTGGATGCATCACACGGTGGAGCAGCTGGGGGATAAAGGCACCAAGGACAGCTATGCCATCCAGTGTCTGCAGAAGTCTTTAGAAGCAGACCCAAACTCGGGCCAGTCCTGGTACTTTCTCGGCAGGTAAGACAAACAAGGGCGTGAGCGTGTGTGTGTTTTACAGTGTGTGTGTGTGTGTGTGTGTTTTACAGGGAGGTCCTGTGAGTCCTGATTAGACTGTTTGTTTAACCCAGAGCTCTGCTTTGATAAAACTACATGAGTTTTTAGTTGCTTGAATAAAGATATTTTGGTTAATGCTCAGTGGAGGCATGAGATTCAGGGCTGGACGATCAATCACATTTTATTTCCAATACGTAGGAGTGCCTCATCTTGCCGGTTCAGAGTCGGACTGGCCTTTAATTTCCTTGGACTGAGTTTCCGAGCTCAGAGCCTCCTCTCTCCTGATTGGCTCACAGACCTGTTGTTCCTAGAGCTCCAGGGAGAACTCCACAAATATATCTTCTCATGGATCAACACTTCAAATGAAACACAGGAGAAGAGGAAAATACGGAGCTTTAAAGTGTGTGTGTGTGTTTAACAGTGTGGCTGTGTATTGTTTGACGACTGTTTTATCCAAGCAGCTTGACATGGGGATTAGTAAGGCTACGTTCACACGACTTTGTCTTCATTATAAAACGACTAACACACCTGAGCAGTCACCTACACGTGGCCAGTGTAAACAGGAAGCAGGTTGTCTTCTCCGCAGTTGATTAGTTGCAAAAAATACTACGTACAAAGACAGCTGCAGAGTTAAACTGAACAGCAGCTGCTGGCAAAGACAACAAGGTCAGTAACACTGATATTCAGTAGCATGTTGTATTCTCCACTGGTAGCTGAGGCTGAGAGCCAATCAGGAGAGGCCGTGGGTGTCCAAAGTCCAGACGACAACGCATCCCCAGAGTTTTCAAAATAAAACGGGGTCAGCAGCTTTTCTAAAAGTCGGAGTCGTGTGAACAGGAAGAGGAAACGTAGCAAAAGAGCCTGGGTCATTAGCGTCGGTGTAAAAGGGGTTGTAGAGGGACGTGTTGCTGCTCTCACTCATGGCCCCGTCTTTCTTTCAGGTGCTACTCCAGTATTGGGAAGGTGCAGGATGCCTTCATCTCTTACCGCCAGTCCATCGATAAGTCGGAGGCCAGCGCGGACACCTGGTGCTCCATAGGGTAAGAGCACAACTCGCAGTATGTTGTCACACTGGTCAAGAGCAGAGGTTAACATCTGGAAGTATCTGATTGGAGGGGCTGGTGTCGAACAGCTCGTGTGTTAAGGCTGTTTGGTGCTCAGGGGCCTCGGCGGCTCACGGGGATCCAGCAGCTGCAGTGCAGCAGAGGACGTAATGAGAGTGAGGGTAACAGAGCGGTGGGGGGGGGGGGGATCTATAGATAGACGTATGACGGGTGGGTTATGTCCTCTGGGAGTTGGGATGGCTCAGAAAGATAAGGACCTGAATCCTGGTGGATGGCAGGAGACTCACCCCCTCCCTCCCTCCCCCAGGGTGCTCTACCAGCAGCAGAACCAGCCTATGGACGCGCTGCAGGCCTACATCTGCGCCGTTCAGCTGGACCACAGCCACGCTGCCGCCTGGATGGACCTGGGCACGCTCTACGAGTCCTGCGGGCAGCCGCACGACGCGATCAAGTGCTACATCAACGCCACGCGCAGCAGGGCCTGCCTCAACACCGCCGCACTCACACAGCGCATCAAACTGCTGCAGGTAGGCGCCGGCGTGCAGAGAGAGCGACGCCAACCCTCAGCCATGTTTGTTAGATGTCGTGCAGTATTTTGGTGTGTGTATATTTGAAGTGGTGTGTTTACTGCCAAAGCAATCGGCTTTTTAAAAAATGCAGATTGTGCTTTTTGTCATTTTGATTTCTGACCGCAGAGATATGAATGATGATTCATATTGACGTGTTTCTCTCACTTGTAATTGTAATGCATACCTTCATTGCATTGAACATTCCTGTAATTACTCTGTGTACAGTTACCTAGAGCACCACCGCAGCTTTGTAGTGCCTTTTCCTGTTAAACCAACGCTCCGCACTAAAGTCTGTGTCTTACACAATTTCTCCTAGGCTCAGTTGTGTAACCTACAGCCAGGTAGTCTGCAGAATAAGAGTAAAATGCTTCCTAGTATTGAGGAGGCGTGGAGCCTTCCCATTCCTGCTGAGCTCACGTCCAGGCAGGGGGCCTTGAACACTGCACAGGCACAGCAGGTGAGATCCAGCTTATACAAGAGACGCCAGCCTCTTGGAAACTACTTGAATGATAAATTATATAAATGAGGGATATTAAAGCTGAGGCCTCACTCTGATACTTTCAGATTTTCATCAGTAAATATTGATGTTCTCAAAACTTGTCCTCCTGCGTCCACAGCCAGTGTGACGAACCATTAATCAGGATACGGTCTGAGGGAATTGGAGCGAGGCCTATATTGCAATAATCTAATTACTAGAGCGTAGCTGACCTTCATAGTGCCACTCTGTGTCACATGGCAAGTGTTAAGATTATGAAGCCATGCCGCAGGGACCTCATCATGTCCCACAACTCATCTCCTTAATGCAAAGATGCATCAATCTTGTGGAGTCACTGCACCGTACTCGGCGACGTGCGAGGCTGAAAATGCATGTTAATGTAAACATGGTATTAACCAGTGAAGATGCATGTGTTTCTGTTGTTTGTACGAAGTGTTGTAAATGGTTGTAACTTCAGGCTGCACCAACACCCCCATCGGCACGTGGGCTTTATTTAGACCTTCTGTTTTCTTTGTCTGATCTGTTTTCATGTAGTTTTGTTTGGTCATTAACGGTGACATCATCCTACAGTTAACTTCATGCCCATCGTCAGCACCTGCTCGACCAGAAACACAGCCTCTAGGTTTTTACTTGCTCCAATATTATTATACGTTTCGGGTTTGATTGATTAAATGAATCAAGGTTAGAATAGTTTGTATTAGTTTTGACTTTTCATTTAGTGTTTATTAAGTTTTATTACAGCTTTATGTTTCAGTTAGTTAGTCTTAGGGTTTTGTTATATCAGATATCTTTTCAGGCGCCAGATTCAAAAAAGGTCAGAAAAAGTATTGTGTAATAAAAACAACAAACCATTTGAGAAATATGTTCAGTGAGGACACAGGAAGTGTGTTTGTGTCACTAACCAGAAGAATTCAACTGGACACAACAACAACATAAAATGTAGATCTGGATTCAAACATGTAATCAGTCACACCAGACGCAGCCTGAAGTGTGAGTGTGTAGTTGTGTTTGTGTGTAAACTCCGAGGTTTGATCCATTTACATTCGACTCGACATGAACTCGGTCCAG
>NW_019175380.1:981039-986470 GCF_002260705.1 Seriola dumerili
TCTCTCTGTCTCTCTCTCTCTCTGTCTCTCTCCCTCTCTCTCTCTCTCTCTCTCCCTCTCTCTCTCTGTCTCTCTCTGTCTCTCTCTCTCTCTCTCTCTCCCTCTCCCTCCGGCTGCAGGAATCTGGGGAAGAACGGTCTGTCGACGAGCAGCATCCTCTTGGACAAGTGTCCCCCGCCGCGACCCCCTCGCCAGCCCTCCCCTCCGCTGCCAAAGGACAAACTCAACCCTCCGACGCCCAGTATTTATGTGCGTACAGCTCTGTGCACCGTAGAAGGAGAAGTATTCACGCTGTTGTATCTGAAGCAGCAAAGCACAAACACTCTGAGTCTGCTCCCCCTGACCTCCCCTCCTCCTCCCCCCTCTGTCTCCTCTCTGACTTACAGCTAGAAAACAAGAGGGATGCCTTCTTCCCTCCTCTCCATCAGTTCTGCACCAACTCGGCCAACCCGGTCACCGTCATCAGAGGACTGGCAGGAGCTCTTAAACTCGGTAAGAACCCGATCTCCGCTTCACTCCAGTTATTTTATGTCTCTAGTGTTTAACCAGTTTGATTCAGCTGTTGATGGGTTTGACAGGACGAGCTGCGTTCAGAGACAACTGGATGTTTCTGTACTCTCCAGTCTCACGTGGCTCTGTGGGTGTGTCTCTGTAATCATGGCAGAGTGTGTGTGCGTGTGTGTGGATGAGTCCGACATGTATGACAACAGCACCACCTGCAAGTGGAAAGTGTTACTGCAGTGTGTTTGCTGTGGAGGAATCTGCTCGGCTTTGCCAAGAATGTACAAACATCTGCTCTTCTATTACGATGACCTTCTGCCCTGTTGTGTAAGAGTCTAATCTGAGAGACTGTTCACAGCTTAGTTCTTAAGAACTTATATTATTATGTGTGAAGACGGAGCAGCCACAGAGCCTGCGGCCCTCCTGCCCGGCTCCCTCTCACCTCCCTCTCACCTCCCTGTCGGTCGGCCCGAGGAAACATGAATAAAAACCATCGTGTTAAATGTCATTTCAAACACGACAATTATTTTCCACTAACTGCACCTGTCACTTGGCTCCTTGCACAGACTTGGGCCTGTTCTCCACGAAGACGCTGGTGGAGGCCAACCCGGACCACCTGGTGGAGGTGCGGACCCAGTTAGCTCAGCCCACCGACGAGAACTGGGACCCCAGCGGCAGCAGGAAGATGTGGCGCTGCGAGAGCAGCCGCTCCCTCACCACCATCATCAAATACGCCCAGTACCAGGCCTCGTCCTTCCAGGAGTCTCTGCGGGTCAGTGGGAGACACACACACACACACACACACACGCTAATATTGGCTTCTGGAAAACTGATATGTGCAACTGTCTGCCAGTTTTCCACTGGTCAGAAAACCTGCTAGCATCAGGCCTTCCTCATCAATCAGCATTCACACCAGGTCACGTGACTCCGCAGTGGTCTCAGGTATTTATCAGCTCGGCTCCGATCGGCAGCGATGTAAACGCAACACCCGGGTGAACCTGCTAATTTTGTCCCCTTCTCCCGCGATGGCGTGCTTCGGCCTCCGTGACCCGGGGCCGTGACGGTTCATGTATCTGTGCCGCGCTCTTCGGTACAGGTCGTCCGGTTCAGTTCACAGCCGTGATCCAAATGACTGCGATCAGCTTTAACCAGAACGCCTTGTGTTCTGACGGTCGTTCTGCAGCGGCAGCACATTTCCTCATGTCGACATAAAGGCAGAGCTGTCGCTGCTGCAGCTGCCGCCTCCGTCCCGAGTCACAGGGAGAACCAGTAGATCTGACGAGGTGCAGCTCGTACCACAAAGTCTCAGTCCTGACTGAAGCGGGCCGGGTTCGAATCCGACCTGTGGCATTTTCTCTCTCTCTCTCTGTCTGTGACTATCAGAATAAAGGCACTAAAAAACAATATGGACACATTAATCTTCCTGCAAAACAAAGAGTGAATGAATCAGTAATTTTCCACATGCTGCGCTCTGATGGATCTTAATTTTATTATTATTATTATTTGAGAACCTTCTGAAGCTTTAATAATACCCAGATGACTTCAGTTTGTTTAGTTTGTTACCGTCATGTT
This sequence comes from Seriola dumerili, assembly GCF_002260705.1. Classification (NCBI taxonomy): domain Eukaryota; kingdom Metazoa; phylum Chordata; class Actinopteri; order Carangiformes; family Carangidae; genus Seriola; species Seriola dumerili. The sequence continues at coordinate 983,113 of NW_019175380.1, forward strand.
TGTTTCTTGTGTCGTTCAGTTTGTCTCTGAGCCGCGAGTTTACAAGTTAAATTCATATTGATTTTTCACTGAAAACAAACTGAAATGTGAATTCACCTGTCACCTGTCACCTGTCCATCACGGAGCAGTTGAACCAGAAACACCTTCCTCTGAGAGCGAAGCCGCAGACCTGAGATCAGGTTTAAAAACACACAATCACAGATTGAAGCGTCGCCGACGATCTTCACGGCGCCTAGCGGCTCCCTCTCTGGATGACATCACTCCTGTGTGTGTGTGTGTGTGTGTCCTCGGTCTGAGCAGGAAGACGAGAGTTCACCTGTCTAAACCTGCTGCAGGTGTAAACACAGTATTAGTTCCTTGTTCATGAATGAAAATGAAAACACTGAATAAAACATTTGAATCCTGCAGCGGGGAACACAGACTGATGGAGTCATGATCCTGAAATAATGTTCATTAATGGTGCAATAAGGATTTTACCTGGAGTGTAGTTTCACATTATCTCTCAACGAATTTCATTTAAAAGTCTGAACTGAATTTTCCGGACGTGTTCCGACAGTTTCGCTCTCCGTGTTCACTGATCTGACCCGCTGGCGCTCAGCTCTGTGGAACCAGCTGTCAGTAGAAATCAGCTGTTCTCCCTCCATCTCTGCTTTTAAATCTCAGCTAAAGACGCATTTTTACTCACTAACCTTTTAGTCCGTCGTCATGTTCGTGTATCTTTGCTCCTTCTTGTCGGTGTGTTGGTTTCTGTTCACAGGAAATTTACTCAGCTTTCCTCGTTTCTTACTGATTGTATTGATTTGTTTGTGGATTCTGTGGCAGGAGGAGAACGAGAAGAAGAAGGAGATGGACGCAGAAGCGAGTTCCTCAGACAGGTGACTTTGCCGTGTCCTCAGATTCCTCCTCAGAGTGTGTGCAGGTTTTATTTGTTCTGTCACTAACGAGCTTCTTCTTCTCTGACGCTTGGTCAGTGCGATGCGGCGGAGGAAAGGCCCTTTCAAACACATCAAGTTCGGCACCAACATCGACCTCTCCGACGAGAAGAAGTGAGTGAATAGAAACGCCCGTTTCCACGAACCGTCACATCTGCACTTTGATCTGAACTCACCTGTGACCCGCTTCCCTCCGCAGGTGGAAGCAGCAGCTTCAGGAACTGGCCAAGCTGCCGGCGTTTGCTCGGGTGGTGTCGGCCGGGAACCTGCTGAGCCACGTGGGACACACCATCCTGGGCATGAACACCGTGCAGCTCTACATGAAGGTGCCAGGCAGCAGGACGCCAGGTACACACACACAGATATGAGCTCACACCGCTGTTGTCTGACGGTCAGGGCGGCAGCCATTTTGTTTTCAGGTAGTCCGTCCGTCCGTCTCATTCTCGGGGACAACTTCAAATTTGGCAAAAACATCCACCTGGACTGAAGGATGAGGTCATTAGATTTTGGTGGCCAAAGGTCAAAGGTCGAGGTCAGTGTGAGCAGAGAGAATAGAGATGGTCAGAGAGACTCAGCCACATGTTTGAGCCGCACTCAGACGAGAGAGCAGTTAGCGCAGTTAGCATCTTTCATTTGTTCATGTTGTTTGTTAGCTTGTGATTTCTTAACAATAACAAAAACATACTGAATATAACCAACTTTAATCTCTTAAGTTCAATTAAATCTTGAATTCTTGTTTGTTAATTAGAGGGGGGTGTGCACAGATGTTTATAAACACACACAGCTGTATATGAACCATCAGCAGGTAGATTTATCTCTGGTCACACTTTAAGGCCAAAACTCAAGAACAGCTTCACTCCGATGGTTCATGTTGTCTCCGACTCTGGATAAACAGGGACGTCACCTGGAACTGGTCTGAGTGGCGGGGGGATCCGACCGGGAGGAGGTGATTCTAACCGCGTCGTTTTGTTTTTGTAGGTCATCAAGAGAACAACAACTTCTGCTCGGTCAACATCAACATCGGTCCCGGGGACTGCGAGTGGTTCGCGGTGCCGGAGCCGTACTGGGGCGTCATCAACGACTTCTGCGAAAAGTGAGTCACCAGAAATGATCAGTGGAGCGCTCCTTCAGCTGCTCCTCAGAGCCGACACTGACTCAGCTCTCCTCCTCCTCCTCCTCCTCCTCCTCTTACAGGAACAACATCAACTTCCTGATGGGCTCGTGGTGGCCCAACCTGGAGGACCTGTACGAGACCAACGTGCCTGTTTACCGCTTCATCCAGCGCCCCGGAGACCTGGTGTGGCTCAACACGGGCACCATCCACTGGGTGCAGGCCATCGGCTGGTGCAACAACATCGCGTGGAACGTCGGGCCCCTCACAGGTGAGAGAAGGGCTAAGATCATACCTGCAGAGTGTCGGTCCAGCTGCGTGGGTCTGATGGATAAACCGAGTGTCTGTCTCCGTCCTCAGCGCATCAGTACAAACTGGCCGTGGAGCGCTACGAGTGGAACAAGCTGCAGAGCGTCAAGTCCATCGTTCCCATGATCCACCTCTCCTGGAACATGGCGAGGAACATCAAAGTGTCCGACCACAGACTGTTTGAGATGATCAAGTGAGAACCCGAAGATCGGCATGAATTATAAAACCTCATCTAATCAGTTGTGTGTGGTACTATAAGCTCACGCGTGTGTGTGTGTGTGTGTGTGTGCGTGCGTGCGTGCGTGCGTGTCAGGTATTGTTTGTTACGGACTCTGAAACAGTGTCAGATGCAGCGGGAACTGCTGTTGGCTGCTGGGAAGGAGCTGGTTTGGCACGGGAGGACGCAGAACGAGCCGGCGCATTACTGCAGCATCTGTGAGGTGAGGACACCAACACCACTTCCTGTGTGTGTGTCTGTGTGTGTGTGTGTGTGTGTTTGAGAGAGACGCTTGTTCAAATAAAATATTATATATAAAGCACATTTAAAAACAGAAGCATCAATAGACAATAAAAACAGCATGACAGAAACCATCGAGCAGACTGACATGAGGGAGTCAGCTGATCTTAGCTCGAACGCTAATGAGTGTAAAAATGTTGGAGGTGGGGCTGAAGGAGTGGGTGGAGGGGGCAGATCTGATAGATGTGAGGCAGTGATGTTCCAAGCGCTCAAGGGGAGTGCGAGGGACGGCGAGGAGGCCGGGACAGGAGTGATGTGTGATGACTGTTAACCTGTCGTCGTCCAGGTGGAGGTGTTCGACCTGCTGTTCGTCACCAGCGAGAGCAACAGCAGGAAGACGTACGTGGTGCACTGCCAGGACTGCGCCCGCAGGGGGAGCAGCAACCTGGACAACTTTGTGGTGCTGGAGCAGTACAAGATCGAGGACCTGATGCAGGTTTACGACCAGTTCACACTCGTGAGTATGAGACACACACACACACACACACA
>NW_019175380.1:986495-986882 GCF_002260705.1 Seriola dumerili
ACACACACACACACACACACACACACACACACACACACACAGACACACACACGAGGATCTGAGTGTGTTGTTGGTTCTTCCCTCCACAGGCCAGTCCCCTGCCTTCCTCCTCGTGATGCTGACGCTCTGTTTGTTCTGCGGACGGGTCGACGGATCGACGGGTCGACGGGTCGACGGACTCGGACTCGGACTCGGACGGATCAAAAACTCTCCGGGAAAAAAAAAAAACCCTTTTTTTTTTTTTTTTTTTTTTCTGATATTCAGGAAGAAGCCGACAGTCCTCCAACTGCGCTCTGTAGCTATCCCATAAGGCAGCTGCGTGAAAGCTGTGTGTCTATGCAACCTGCCCACAGTGGTGTGTGCCCTGACCCCCCCCACCCCCACCCC
>NW_019175380.1:986907-987080 GCF_002260705.1 Seriola dumerili
GGGGGAGGGGGGGGGGGGGGGGGGGGGGGCAGCTCCTCCTTTCATCGTCATGACCAGACTGTTCTACTGCTGGCCCAGCTGGACTCCACTAGAAAACACCACACAGGACCCCACACACACACACACACACACACACACACACACACACACACACACACACACATTTTGGAGTG
>NW_019175380.1:987681-988113 GCF_002260705.1 Seriola dumerili
CACACACACACACACACACACACACTCACACACACACTTAGTGCATACACACGCACGCACACACACACACACACACAGGACCCCCCCCACACACACACACACACACAGACACACACACACACACACACAGACACACAAACACACACACAGACACACACACAGACACTCACACAGACACACACACACAGACACACACACACAGACACAGACACAGACAGACACACAGACACACTGACACAGACACACACACACAGACACACACACACATAAAAATGATGAAATAAAGTTTTGTACATATTAAGTTTTAACTGGCAACAGTCACAGAAACTACTGACTTGATAGTTTTCTTTTTCCATTTTTTCCATTTTTTTTTTGTTTTGTTTTGTTTTTTGTTTTAAACTGTTTGTTGACACCAGAGCTTCACCCCCCCCC
>NW_019175380.1:988253-1030155 GCF_002260705.1 Seriola dumerili
CCCCATGAGATGAGTCATTAGCCTAGCTGGTCTTTTGTATGTTAGACTCCTCAGTCAGGAAAACCAGATAAAAACTGTTTTGTAATGTGAAAAGTTGAGTGACACATTTCTTTACACCCCCCCCCCCCCCCTCTTTTTTTTTTTTTTTTTTTTTTTTTCCCCCCCCCCCCCCCCTTTTTTTTTTTTCTAAGCGTTAAATGACGAGTCTTTGTTACGTTGAGGGAGAGGAAATCATTTGTAGACAAACAGCCAAGTCACAGAAAAAGGGTTGCACATAGACAAAAAGAGTGAACTTTAATTTGTGTTTTTTCTTCTTTTTTTTATTTTGATGTAAATTTACACTATTTATAAAATGCATATTTATTGCTTGAAAATATTTGTTGATGGAATGCTGTAATTTTTTTTCCAGAGTACCTGCCATTAAATTTGAAGGCGCCTTGTGATTTTAAGCTCGGCCCCTCATACGTTTTCTATATAAATAAAACTGCTTAGTAAGCGTTGTACAGAGACCTCGAGATGGGTTTATTGTTTGAAGGATGTTTTATGCGTCAATAAACAAAAACTGTCTTTATTTACATCTGCAGCTCGGCCAGTTATTCACAAGTAGTACTTTTCTATTTTTATTAAGTCAGATTCAGCTGCTCTGGGTTTCAGTTTTAGATCTGATTCATTAGTGTTGAGGAAACGACATCAGGTGGAAAAAATGTCAATTAAAACAAAATGAAGAAAGTTGAAATAATCCCAGTGAAACAGGCCACAACAACAGAATCATAATCAAAGGAAAGAAACGGTAAGTTTGATTAAAAATGCACTGAATTCGGTATGAGAGTGACGTACATGAGAGTGACGTATATGAGAGTAACGTATATGAAAAGTGACATGAGAAGTGGTGTATATGAGAAATAACATGAAAGTGACGTATATGAAAGTAACGTATGAGAGAAGTGACTCAAGGATCAACTGATTAGAGTTGGGTGGCTAAAGGTCTAAAGTCAAGGTCAGTGAGACCTCACAAATAAACAGATAAACAGGGCTGTAACCTGGAACTAGTCCGAGTGGAGGAGGGATACAACCACGAGGAGGTGACGCTAGTTCGTCTTATGTTTTGTTCTAATTTCATAAACACAAACATTCGTTATAAACGAGTCTTTGTTTAAATGTTTATTTTAGTTAAAAAATAGAAAAAATTCTACAGTAATTGCAACAAATGTAAAAGTATCGTACTAAATCAGTACTTTCTCTTCCTCTTTCCTGACTGACTGACTGACTGACTGTTTCCTGTGTCACTGGCTGCCTCTGGACCTCGTCTGGAATTCCTCAGTTCCTCTTCTTGACGTTTCAGACAGGAAGTGATTTGGTTTCCTTTTTATAGCTTCTCGTGCTTTTGTAGCATCAGTTAGCTTCATTTTAGCTGCTCAGTCGGCTGCTGCTGCAGGAGTTTCACCACAAGAGTCGGACAGTGACCAGCTCCAGGTCACGACCTGTGTACAGGTGGGTCACGACCTTTTCCATCAAGGTCGAGGAGAAGTTTTTAGGAAAGGAGATTATTTCGATTTTTTGAGAGATTTTTTTTCTCTCTCTCTCTCTCTCTCTCTCTCTCTCTCTCAAAATCAAATTCTTTTCAAATTCAAATAAGCTTTATTGGTATGACAGATCAGAAACCTTTATTGCCAAAGCAGTACAGAAAATTATGAACAATGACAGATGATTGATTAATGATTATACAATAATATGCAAATATTAACAATAGTATTAAATACAATATGATAAAAGGTAAAATGTAATCACACAGAAACATGTACCACAGAGCTTCTTTCTAACATATTTCACAGCTACAACTCTACATTGGCTTTTCTCCCCACAGATATAGGACATATAGTTCTACAAACATAGGACAGTTTGTGAAGATGGGGGAGGTGGATAAACTCTCTCTCTCTCTCTCTCTCTCTCTTCTCAGGGAACTGATTGGTAGATCTGGAACTCCTGTGGCGCCCCCCACTGATCCAGGATCTGTAAGTCCCGTCTGAAAACCAACCACTCGCTCTCCGCTCCACATCACGCTCTCCTGATTTCACTGATTTCCTCACCTCACACTCTGGTTTGATAAAAACATATTCTTTATTAATCCTGAATGAATCCCATAGAATCCAGGTCACAGCAGAGGTTTGATAGAAAATCTCTCTCAAAAGGAGGAACAGACACTGATTGATCGTTTCTGATCGATCTGTGAGCTGCATGTGTTCAAAATGACATTTATATAAACTGATCAGCAAGAATGATCCGATTTTAAAAAGGCGCCAAACGAGCAGAACTTTCATGTTTCCCAGAGGATGAACTGGATTTCTACATTATTACAGGTCCAATACAAACGTTTGGATCTTTATTTACAACGACAGATCTGAGTTAAAGAATCTGCGTCGACGCTGCGTGGCGAACACAGAGAGGCTCTGGCAAAGTTGGCGGCCGCCATTTGTCCATCTCAGCTGGTCGTCTCATCCACAGCGGGCTGCCGGGAAAACTGCAACTTTGCCAAGTGGATCACCAGGAGAACCGTGAACGCTGAGCTTATATGACACTTTCTCCTGTGGCAGTAGATAGTAAATGTGCGACGCCGAAGTCCAGGTCCGACATGATGCGAGTTTTGTGTTTGAATGTGGCCAATAAATGTGGGAAATGAAAGGCGTGCTGCTTTGGATCTGAACCAGCAGCTAATGGAGGAACAGTTCTGGGCGACTGAGCGAGTGAGAACGATGCAGATGGTAGAAACGTTCTCCAAGCAGAGACACGTGCTCAGCGGTCACTTGAGATTTAAACAGGATTTTGCAGCCTGTTATGTGAAGGAGTTAATAATAGCTGCAACACAGTGTTGAAATGGATTGATGTGCAACTGTTAAAAACATGTTTCACATTCAAAGATAAGACACTGTGTGATTTCTTCTTCGCTGGTGTCCGTGCAGATCGTCCAGGGGCGCCTGTTATCTCCCTGCAAACTGAGCCCCGTGCTCAGGCCAGATCCGGCCTGACCCCCCCGCACCATCACAAAGAAACACAGCCTCATTAAATGTCCCCGCGGCGCCTCCAGCGGACCGGCTGCAGCAGGGAACTGGTTTCATCTGAATGAAGTCGACGAGCTCAGACGAAGGGAAGAAATCTGAACAAAGACGCTGTGAGGAATCAGAAGCTTGTCTGATGTTTTTTGTCTGTAATCAGCACAAGGTTTGATCTGCCCCCCCCCCCCAGTAGGTTGTGGTGTGTGGTAATTAAACTCAGTTTTTGGCTGCACAGCCTCCAGGGACTGAGCCGGTTTACAGGAGATGAGAAGAGGAACTCTGACAGTCGTCGGTTTGAAGAAGAGGAACTGAAACTGTTTTCTTCCTCCATGAATGAATGGATGGATGAAAATGATGCAACGAGCCTGATGAATGATTCAGTGATTGTGACTGATTTCATCTGTTCAGCCATCAGGTTGGTCCAGACTCAGTCAGGGCTGGATGTGATGTAGACCTGGTCCTGGATGTGAAGGAGGGTCACAGTAATACCCATCGTGAAATCTGATTGGTTACCGAAAACAACTGAAGTCAGCTGATTACAGGAAGTGAGGCGAGAGAGAGAAACGTGATGGAAAGAAAAAAAATCCTGATTGAGCTTTATTTGAATCTGTTGCCATGGATACGTTGTTCAGATGTTCATGGTTCCCAGAGGAGGAATCTTAACCACTTCGATCATCCTCTGATTTGTCCTCTAGCGCCACCATGTGGAGGCTGCGCCACATTAACACTGTTAGCATTAGCACTTTTATTTCTAATGAATAACCTACAAACATTTAAAGTAACGACAACACACAGTCTTTTGTTTCCACACACACACACACACTCACACACACACTCACACACACACACACACACTCATACTCACACTCATACACACACACTCACACACACACACTCACACACTCACACACACACACACATACTCACACTCATACACACACACTCACACACACTTACACTCACACACACACACACACACTCACACACACACACTCACACACACACACTCACACACACTTACACACACACACACACACACACACACTCACACACTCTCACACACACACACACTCACACACTCTCACACACACACACACACACTCACATACACACTCACACACACACACTCACTCACACACTCTCACACACACACACACACACACACACACACACACACACACACTCACACACACACACTCACTTACACACACACACACACTTGTGTTTGAGTTTTCTAAATTAAATTCACACTTTCTGTTTAACATTCTTTTTACTTGCTTAAATGATGTTTTATCTTTTGTTGTTGTTGCTACGTGGATCCAGCCGTCCTCTCTCTCTCTCTCACTATAATAAAGCCAGAAAACATGACTTAAAAGAGCAGCTAATATTAGCACGCTAACATAAACTAAGTTGATGAAACTTTATACCTGCTGTACCTGAGCACAGCCTCACAGGGGCGCCGCTGATGGTCGTCTAGAAACAGCTGTAAATGTTATTACATGAACTGTCTTTTTCCCATGTTCCCTCAGGCTGAAACACACACTCGCTTCCAGCGGTACAGGACGTCTGTTCGTGTCTTTTAATACAAACTGCAGAGGTTATTTTAACAGCTCTATCAGCGCCCTGCAGTTCTTTACATCCCACCTCTCTTTATGTTCCTAATGCTCTGACATAATGACGATGACTCAGTGTGCTCGGTGCCGATTGGTCCCTAATCACTGCTAATACTCCGGATATAACCCACTTTATGTAACAGCACAGCTCGTCATACCGGGGATACAACCAGAAAGTATGAGTGAAAGACATTTATATAAAGTCACAAATGAAATGAAACACTGATGAACTAATTATAGTGAGCAAAGAAAATTACCTTCTCATTTACCTCTAACCGCACAGACCAGGTTTAGGTTCCTTTGTCCAGGTTTAGAGACGTCACTTCTCACACACACTTGTCACAAAGTGCTTCACAATCAAATCAAATCAAATCAAATCAAATCAAATCAAATCAAGGAATTAAAATCAAAATAGGTCAAATAAATGCAAAAGGTAAAAACACCAGATAAAATACACAACAGTGAAAACAGATACAGACACTGGTTAAAACATAAAACACAACATACACTGACATTAAAGAAGAAGGAGTCAGCAGCCATGTCGCTGCTGCTGCTGGGAGGCTGCTATCAGCTAAATGCTAATGTCAGCATGCTAACAGCATGTATCATATTCGCCATGTCGGGACGCCTCGGTGGCTCACCTGGCAGTGTGTACCATCAAAGCTCAGTCCTGTCGCCCTTTGCTGCATCTCATCCTCCCTCTCTCCCTCTCTCACTGCATCTATAATACAGGCTTAAAAAAGCCTGAAAAAATAACATTAAAAGAAAATATTCGCCATGTTCACAGTCGCAGGTTAGCGCGTTAGCATTTGCTGATTAGCGATAAACAAAAATCAACTGAGGCTGATGAGAATGTCGTTAGTTTTGTGTGTATTTAGTCATAAACCGAAGTACTGGACAACAAGAAAAATGTGACCTGATGATGGTGCTCGATGAAATCATCATCATCATCATCATCAACCTTTGTTTAATTATTTTCTCTGCAATAAAAAGAGGTGACACTCGTTTTCAATGATGCTGAGATTATATGAGCAGAAAGAAAACAAACAAAAATCAATTCCAGTTACATCCAAAAACATTAAGATTTAAAAGATTTAAAAGTGTCTTTCTAAACTGTCCGAGTGTTTTCAGGGAAAATTTAAAGTGCTGTAGCCTCCGTGAGTCTGGAGCACAAGATCTAAAAGCAGATTTTCCAAGTTGTGAATTGACCCGAGGAACAAACGTGATCCGGTGCTGAGAGCGGGTTTGATCAGTATCAGATGTATTAGAGCGACAGGAGGTGATTGGTTGTTTTTAAACCTGCGCACAGAGAAGCTGCCACATGTTTCTGACTCCAGCTGTTCTCAGTGATCGCTCCATCACTTTAAAGGCCTGTCAGCTGTAGAACAGACAGGAAATCACTCTCCTTTTTTTAATTTTATTTCTGCTCAAACTCTAAATCTAAAGCCTTAATCAGGTTTAAATATTTAATTTATTACTTTAACACAAGATTCATTTTTCCTTTCGTCCCTCTGCTGCTGTGTTGTTTGTTGTTGTCTTTTCACTGACTTGAGGAAATATCTGTCGCTGTCTGATTCTCATATGTTGAGTTGGCTTTTTAATGTGGAGACCTTTATTTTGGTGAGATTTATAGCAGGTGCTCGTCAGCTGAGACAGAGGACGCTGTGTCCCCAGTAATAACGACTGAGGGACGTGTACATGATGTTTGCTCATGTAGCCGTCAGGGTTCCTGTTACGTGTTCTGTACATCTGAATGTGTGACACTCAGATCTTATATTTACCTGTGAAGGTCTCTGCAACTTTGTTTTGAAAAGTGCTATAAAAACCAAACTGTATTTAAATGAGTAATATTTATCTCCACATGTGTAAAGTGAGTTTTCCATTAAAGCTATTAATGCACCTCACCTGTCAGTCAACCCAGCAGGAGTGAGGTGTTTAGTCTGACACCATGCTCCGCCCCCCCTGAGCACCTGACGGCAGGATCTTGTTTTTTCCAGCTCAGTTTGTCGCTGCTGTTCATTTGTATTCAGATATCGATGCAGACTCTTCTATAAACTTGTTTTGCTTCTTTGTTCATTCAGTTTCTCCACAAAGCTGAGTTTTTTGTTTTGTTTTTCTTTCAGCAAAACAATGAAATGATCCAACAAACAGGAGCTGATAGAATTTATTCCACTGTGCAACTGACCGACTGTTTAAAACACATCAGTGCCTCACACTGTTGCACCGGGCGACCATCACCATGGACAATGGGCTGCAGTTCATTTTGCACCATAATACTGCTGGAAATTCTCAGTGAAAAATATTCCCTGGTTACATTAAAGCTCCATGTTTCTTCTTCTTCTGTGTTTTATTTGAAGTGTTGATCCATCAGAAGATATAAAAACCATCTCAGTGTAGTTTTACATCTCCTCTCTCAGGCTTCTCTCTGGAGCTCTAGTAACAACAGGTCGGTGAGCCAATCAGAAGAGAGGAGGCTCTGAGCCTCTCTTCTGATTGGCTGACTGTTTTCTGACTGATCCAATAAAAATAAAGCAGATTTCAGGTAAAAACACTCAGAGAAACCAAATCCTGCAAGGTTTGGATGGTGGGTCCAGGTGGGCGGGGCTTGGTGACTGCTTTGTTGTGACATCACAAAGTTCCAGAAGTCCTGACGGCTGGTTTTAAGGCTCAGTTTCTGAATACAGGCTGTGTGCATTTCTCTGTGGACTGAGGCTTTGATACTTTCACAGTATTAATATAGAAGCTAGAGCTGATCTATAATCACACTACACATGGACACAGACCTTTACACTGGAGGGGCTTTAACATTTAAATAATTATAATTATATTATTACAGGTCCAGTCCAAAGACTGTCAGGTCAGTGGGGGAGGTGTGTCTCTCAGCCTTAAGTGGGTAAGAAGCTGAATTAGTCAATAAATGCTAACACACCTCTCCATACCTGTGTCAGGTGTTTCAACCTCTGGATACAGATGTTTTAGCTCCCTGTCTGTCGGATGAACATGGTGCAGAAGAACTGAAACATCTGGCGGAAGCAGGTGAGGACTGAGTTGATGTGACGACCTCTCACACTGGCTGTGAAATGCATGAATAATAATCTTAAAAATAAAAACCTAAAAGGAGACTTTTTGCTCTTTATGATGTCAGAGTCTTTTAACAATGTCTCCTTCACCTGAACCTTTTCTCAAAGCTTCAGATGCGGTGTGATGGCGGACGTTCATTGTGCTCCTGTAAAAAACAAAAGGAGTCATAAGTGTGGGATCATTCATCTGCAGCGGGTCTGCAGGCTCTGTGCTTGACAGTTATTTCATTATCACAACCACAGGTGGCTGCGTTGGACCGATGGACTGACAGCCACTTCAATCACAACACCTTTAATTTATTCATGATCCGCCTGAATTTCAATTGTTTTTTTAAACCGTGCTGGCAGGCTGCGTTTTTTCCTCTTTCCACTTACCTTCAAAAGTGAGAACAGGGAGGTGGTTGACATTTTAGAAAATATCAAAGCCAGAAATGGAGGCTTTTTATTTGTGATATGAGACACAGCCATTTCCTTACAGTAAAACACAGTTGGACACATCACTTGTTTTTAATCTTTTGCTTTTTACGTATGATTGTAGATTGATTGTCATTCAGGAAATACTTATTCTTTAATCATCAGCTCATCATCAGGTTCCTCACTTGATCACAGACCAACATCCTGCTGGTCTGTAGGGGTTTCAGAGGACTCCCATCATCAATGAAGAGTCTCACAGCAAAAATCCCCCCCAGTGAAGACTTTGGTTGCACCTGAAACTGCCCCACAGGAACTAAACGTTGCCCCTGGTTAAGTAGTTAGTGGTTAAGTTTAGTTCCCGAGTTCTTCAAGAGGTTTCTGGTTCTATGGTGGAAACACTTGATCCACATTATCAACAATCACCGTCCTCATTTCCTGTCTCCACTGTGACTCTGAGAAAAGCAAGAACTGCTAATAAATATACTGAACACTATAAATACAACAAAGCAAAGATTATCACCAATGTTTTAACATGAGAGACTCAAGATCAGATAGCAGATTGGCTCGAGGGACGCGAGGGAGAAGGATCATTGGTCCGATGTGGTGACATCACAGAGATGAGTTTTGATAGCGTGGGGAAATGGAAGTCACGGAGTGGAGAGTGGAGAGAAAATAAAATTCCCAGGAAGAAGAGCGAGGGAAAATTATATTTATTATTAAACTATGAGCAAAGCTTCGTAAGAAGAAGTGAGTCAGAGTCGGAGGGAGAAAGTGAGGAAGATGAAGAGGAAGAGTTTAGGTAGGAAGAAGACATTTCTATGTAAAGGGCGAACAGTGGTTGTTATTTGTAGGATAAATTATTTAAAGGTCTTCTCCTCCCTGATGATAAATAACAAAGGATTTGGTTTTTCAAAGAACAAAAGTTCAATTACCTCGTTAAACTTTCTTAAAGTGACATCTACTCCTTCTCCCTCATTTGAATTCATAATCTATGAATAGACAAATATTTTCCATTTCAGAAATGTAACTACTGGACACAAGATGTCTCCTGTGCAACTGGAAAGTCCATTTTCAGTGTTTGTGGCTTCAAGTTTCTTCATCACTTCAACAACTCTGCACCTTCATCATTCAGCACAGTGAAGGTCAAACATCCCAAAATAAAAGCTGTTTCTGAGAGGAAGAGGAAGCTCAGTGTGCTCAGGTTTCACATGTACATGACTGTGTCTGTGTGGAATTAAAACAAAGAGGAGATTGATTGTGTGTCTTGTTCATAGCGTGCGGTTATAAAGTGTGTGATGCATGAAAACAACAACACCAACACAACCTCCGTCTGCTCCTCACACACACATGAAGAGAAGGAGTTTCCGTTCACAGACACAGAAACAAGAACCAGGGAAACCTGGAGCCAGCAGATGTCACTGTAGTTATGAAAGAGATGGATGCTAACTTATATCTGTAACACACACACACACACACACACACACACACACACACACACACACACACACACACACACACACTATTAAAGGGGGGATCAAAGCTGCTTCTAAATCCTGAAGGTGTATTCCAGATGTCTTAGTCACTCGTGACTCAGCTTGTATTTGTTCCACTCCTATTTGTTTTTTACTCTTAACCCGAGTGACTCACCGTTGGGTCGACAGAGAAAACATATGCAAGTGTTTTAGAACAGGAAATGGATGTACAGAAGGGCAAAAACTATATTTCTTGGACTGTGCGGCTCGACTGCTTTCAGCGGCCAAGAGGAAATCATAGTCATTTGTGGAAGTGCTGGGTTTGTGAGGAATGTGTCTGAGAGGAGCGCAGGCTGCCATTAATGCAGAAAGCCAAGTATCTGAAGGCTGACAGGGCAATGACAGACCGGTTACCACGGTTTCTTAACGTCAATGCCACCCAAAGGTCCGACAGACGGCAGTGTTTTTCTTTATTTTTCTCTTTGTTGATTCGTATAAATGAAACAGGCACATTTGCAACGTAGAATAGTTTCATATAATTTAATTGAAATTGCATTATCATCATGAGCTTGGTTATTTATCATAGAGAAAGTCAATCAGTCAAAGTCATGTCACAAGTTTAATCAACTAAAAAAGGGAAAGTAGCCAAATAAATTGAAATATATTCTGACTGCTGAGAGAAGAAATTAACAAACATCCTATATACATAAATGATATAAAAATAATGAATAAAAAATTTAAAAAGGTAAGATGGGAACAGTATGAACTTCATCCTAGATACAGAGGAGAGAAGTAAAGTACATTTATTCAATACTACTTCTTACAAAATATCATAGCACGGTAACACAAAAAAAGTAACAGTATAGTAAGGCATAAAGATGTCATAGTTTAGTAAGGCAAAAAAACATGATAAAATGTCATAGTACATTAAGGCCTAAAAATGACAGAGTATAGTAAGTCATAAAAGTAGGAAAAAACGTCATGGTATAGTAAGTCATGAAATGTCATAGTATAGTAAGGCATAAAAATATGAAAAAATGTCATAGTATAATAAAGCATAAAAATGGGAAAATATGTCATAGGCATAAAATGTCATAGTATAGTAAGGCATAAAAACATGAAAAAACTTCATATTACATTATGGAATAAAATGTTATAGTTTAGTAAGGCATAAAAACATGATAAATTGTCATAGTATATTAAGGCATAAAATATCATAGTATAGTAAGGCATAATAACGGGAAAAAACATCATAGTATAGTAAGTCATAAATACATGAATAAACGTCATAGCGTAGTAAGTCATGAAAAAAGGAAAAAACCTCATAGTACATTAAGGCATAAAATGTCGTAGTATATTAAGGCATAAAAACAACATAGTATAGTAAGGCATAAAATGTCATAGTTTAGTAAGTCATAAAATGACAGTAAATTAAGGCATAAAATGTCATAGTATTGTGGAGCATAAAAACATGAAAAAACGTCATAGTATAGTAAGTCATGAAAACATGAACAAATCTCATAGTACAGTAAGGCATAAAAACGACATATTTTAGTAAAGAATAAAAACATGAAAAAACGTCATAGTAAAATAAGTCATAAAATGCCATAGTATAGTAAGCCATAAAAACATGAAAAAATGTCATAGTATAGTAAGCCATAAAAACATGAAAAAATGTCATAGTTTAGTAAGGCATAAAATTTCATAGTATAGTAAGGTATAAAAAAATGAAAAAATGTCATACTATAGTAAGCCATAAAAACATGAAAAAATGTCATAGTATAGTAAGCCATAAGAACATGAAAAAATGTCATAGTTTAGTAAGGCATAAAATTTCATAGTATAGTAAGCCATAAAAACATGAAAAAATGTCATAGTTTAGTAAGCCATAAAAACATGAAAAAATGTCATAGTTTAGTAAGGCATAAAATTTCATAGTATAGTAAGGTATAAAAAAATGAAAAAATGTCATACTATAGTAAGGCATAAAAACATGAAAAAATGTCATAGTATAGTAAGCCATAAAAACATGAAAAAATGTCATAGTATAGTAAGGCATAAAAACATGAAAAAATGTCATAGTATAGTAAGCCATAAAAACATGAAAAAATGTCATAGTATAGTAAGCCATAAGAACATGAAAAAATGTCATAGTATAGTAAGGCATAAAATTTCATAGTATAGTAAGGCATAAAAATGTCATAGTATAGTAAGTCATAAAAACATGAAAAAATGTCATAGTACATTAAGGCATAAAATGTCATAGTTTAGTAAAGCATAAAAACATGATAAATTGTCATAGTACAGTAAGGTATGAAAACATGAAAAAATGTCATAGTATGGTAAGCCATAAAAACATGAAAAAATGTCATAGTATAGTAAGCCATAAAAACATGAAAAAATGTCATAGTATAGTAAGCCATAAAAACATGAAAAAATGTCATAGTATAGTAAGGCATAAAATTTCATAGTATAGTAAGGCATAAAAAAATGAAAAAATGTCATAGTATAGTAAGCCATAAAAACATGAAAAAATGTCATAGTATAGTAAGGCATAAAATTTCATAGTATAGTAAGGTATAAAAAAATGAAAAAATGTCATAGTATAGTAAGCCATAAAAACATGGAAAAAATGTCATAGTATAGTAAGCCATAAGAACATGAAAAAATGTCATAGTATAGTAAGGCATAAAATTTCATAGTATAGTAAGGCATAAAAATGACATATTTTAGTAAAGAATAAAAACATGAAAAATGTCATAGTATAGTAAGCCACAAAAACATGAAAAATGTCATAGTATAGTAAGCCATAAAAACATGAAAAAATGTCATAGTATAGTAAGGCATAAAATTTCATAGTATAGTAAGGTATAAAAAAATGAAAAAATGTCATAGTATAGTAAGCCATAAAAACATGAAAAAAATGTCATAGAATAGTAAGCCATAAGAACATGAAAAAACGTCATAGTATAGTAAGGCATAAAATTTCATAGTATAGTAAGGCATAAAAATGACATATTTTAGTAAAGAATAAAAACATGAAAAAACGTCATAGTATAGTAAGCCATAAAAACATGAAAAAATGTCATAGAATAGTAAGACACAAAATCTCATAGTTTAGTAAGGTGTAAAAAAATGTCATATGTATAGTAAGGCATAAAAACAATGAAAAAATGTCATAGTATAGTAAGGCAAAAAATCTCACATAGTTTAGTAAGGCTAAAAACATGATAAATTGTCATAGTATAGTAAGGTTGAAGCCATAAAAACATGAAAAAATGTCATAGTACATTAAGGAATAAAATGTCATAGTTTAGTAAAGCATAAAAACATGATAAATTGTCATAGTATAGTAAGGTATGAAAACATGAAAAAATGTCACAGTATGGTAAGCCATAAAAACATGAAAAAATGTCATAGTATAGTAAGGCATAAAAACATGAAAAAATGTCATAGT
Source organism: Seriola dumerili (assembly GCF_002260705.1). Lineage (NCBI taxonomy): Eukaryota > Metazoa > Chordata > Actinopteri > Carangiformes > Carangidae > Seriola > Seriola dumerili. Next base: position 1,001,340 of record NW_019175380.1, read on the forward strand.
ATAGTAAGGCATAAAATGTCAAAGTTTAGTAAGGTATAAAAACATGAAAAAATGTCATAGTAAAGTAAGGCATAAAATGTTATAGTACATTAAGGCATTAAATGTCACAGTATAGTAAGGCATAAAAACATGAAAAAATATAATAGTATAGTAAGCCATAAAAACATGAAAAAATGTCATAGTATAGTAAGGCATAAAATGTTACAGTACATTAAGGCATAAAATGTGACAGTTTAGTAAGGCATAAAAACATGATAAATTGTCATAGTATAGTAAGGCATAAAATGTTATAGTACATTAAGGCATAAAATGTCATAGTTTAGTAAGGCATAAAAACATGATAAATTGTCATAGTATAGTAAGGTATGAAAACATGAAAAAACATCATAGTAAAGTAATGTCAATAAAAACATGAACAAATGTCATAGTACAGTAAGGCATAAAAACGACATATTTTAGTAAAGAATAAAAACATGAAAAAATGTTATAGTACATTAAGGCATAAAATGTGATAAATTGTCATAGTATAGTAAGGTATGAAAACATGAAAAAACATCATAGTAAAGTAAGTCATAAAATGTCATAGTATAGTAAGGCATAAAATGTCATCGCACATTAAAGCATAAAATGTCATAGTTTAGTAAGGCATAAAAACATGAACAAATGTCATAGCATAGTAAGTCATAAAAACATGAAAAAATATCATAGTATAGTAAGGCATAAAATGTCATCGCACATTAAAGCATAAAATGTCATAGTTTAAGTAAGGCATAAAAACATGAAAAAATGTCATGGTATAGTAAGTCACAAAAACATGAACAAATGTCATAGTACAGTAAGGCATAAAAACGACATATTTTAGTAAAGAATAAAAACATGAAAAAATGTTATAGTACATTAAGGCATAAAATGTCATAGTTTAAGTAAGGCATAAAAACATGAAAAAAATGTCACAGTATAGTAAGGCATAAAATGTCATCGCACATTAAAGCATAAAATGTCATAGTTTAAGTAAGGCATAAAAACATGAAAAAATGTCATGGTATAGTAAGTCACAAAAACATGAACAAATGTCATAGTACAGTAAGGCATAAAAACGACATATTTTAGTAAAGAATAAAAACATGAAAAAACGTCATAGTAAAGTAATCATAAAATGTCATAGTATAGTAAGCCATAAAAACATGAAAAAACGTCATAGTATAGTAAGGCATAAAAACATGAAAAAATGTCATAGTATAGTAAGGCATAAAATGTCAAAGTTTAGTAAGGTATAAAAACATGAAAAAATGTCATAGTATAGTAAGGCATAAAATGTCATAGTTTAGTAAGGCATAAAAATGACATAGTTTAGTAAAAACATGATAAATTGTCATGGTATAGTAAGGTATGAAAGCATGAAAAAATGTCATAGTATAGTAAGGCATAAAATGTCATAGTTTAGTAAGGCATAAAAACATGAACAAATGTCATAGCATAGTAAGTCATAAAAACATGAAAAAATGTCATATAATAGTAAGTCATAAAATGTCATAGTACATTAAGGCATAAAAATGACATAGTTTAGTAAAAACATGATAAATTGTCATGGTATAGTAAGGTATGAAAACATGAGAAAATGTCATAGTATGGTAAGCCATAAAAACATGAAAAAATGTCATAGTATAGTAAGGCAAAAAATCTCACATTTTAGTAAGGCATAAAAACATGATAAATTGTCATAGTATAGTAAGGTATGAAAACATGAAAAAATGTCAAAGTATGGTAAGCCATAAAAACATGAAAAAATGTAAGACATAAAAACATGAAAAAATGTCACAGTTTAGTAAGGCATAAAAACATGATAAATTGTCATAGTATAGTAAGGTATGAAAACATGAAAAAATGTCAAAGTATGGTAAGCCATAAAAACATGAAAAAATGTCATAGTATAGTAAGGCATAAAAACATGAAAAAATGTCATAGTATAGTAAGGCATAAAATGTCATAGTTTAGTAAGGTATAAAAAAATGAAAAAATGTCATAGTATAGTAAGGCATAAAATGTCATAGTTTAGTAAGGCATAAAAATGACATAGTTTAGTAAAAACATGATAAATTGTCATGGTATAGTAAGGTATGAAAGCATGAAAAAATGTCATAGTATAGTAAGGCATAAAATGTCATAGTTTAGTAAGGCATAAAAACATGAACAAATGTCATAGCATAGTAAGTCATAAAAACATGAAAAAATATCATAGTATAGTAAGGCATAAAATGTCATCGCACATTAAAGCATAAAATGTCATAGTTTAAGTAAGGCATAAAAACATGAAAAAATGTCATGGTATAGTAAGCCATAAAAACATGAACAAATGTCATAGTACAGTAAGGCATAAAAACGACATATTTTAGTAAAGAATAAAAACATGAAAAAATGTTATAGTACATTAAGGCATAAAATGTCATAGTTTAGTAAGGCATAAAAACATGATAAATTGTCATAGTATAGTAAGGCATAAAAACATGAAAAAATGTCATGGTATAGTAAGTCACAAAAACATGAACAAATGTCATAGTACAGTAAGGCATAAAAACGACATATTTTAGTAAAGAATAAAAACATGAAAAAACGTCATAGTAAAGTAATCATAAAATGTCATAGTATAGTAAGCCATAAAAACATGAAAAAACGTCATAGTATAGTAAGGCATAAAAACATGAAAAAATGTCATAGTATAGTAAGGCATAAAATGTCAAAGTTTAGTAAGGTATAAAAACATGAAAAAATGTCATAGTATAGTAAGGCATAAAATGTCATAGTTTAGTAAGGCATAAAAACATGAAAAAATGTCATAGCATAGTAAGTCATAAAAACATGAAAAAATGTCATATAATAGTAAGTCATAAAATGTCATAGTACATTAAGGCATAAAAATGACATAGTTTAGTAAAAACATGATAAATTGTCATGGTATAGTAAGGTATGAAAACATGAGAAAATGTCATAGTATGGTAAGCCATAAAAACATGAAAAAATGTCATAGTATAGTAAGGCAAAAAATCTCACATTTTAGTAAGGCATAAAAACATGATAAATTGTCATAGTATAGTAAGGTATGAAAACATGAAAAAATGTCAAAGTATGGTAAGCCATAAAAACATGAAAAAATGTCATAGTATAGTAAGGCATAAAAACATGAAAAAATGTCATAGTATAGTAAGGCATAAAATGTCATAGTTTAGTAAGGTATAAAAAAATGAAAAAATGTCATAGTATAGTAAGCCATAAGAACATGAAAAAATGTCATAGTATAGTAAGCCATAAAAACATGAAAAAATGGCATAGTATAGTGGAGCATAAAAACATGATAAATTGTCACAGTATAGTAAGGTATGAAAACATGAAAAAATGTCATAGAATAGTAAGGCACAAAATCTCATAGTTTAGTAAGGTATAAAAAAAATGAAAAAATGTCATAGTACAGTAAGGCATAAAAAAATGAAAGAATGTCATAGTATGGTAAGCCATAAAANTAAGGAATAAAAATTTGAAAAAATGTCATAGTATAGTAAGGCATAAAATGTCATAGTTTAGTAAGGCATAAAAACATGATAAATTGTCATAGTACAGTAAGCCATAAAAACATGAAAAAACGTGATAGTATAGTAAGGCATAAAAACGACATATTTTAGTAAAGAATAAAAACATGAAAAAACGTCATAGTAAAATAAGTCATAAAATGCCATAGTATAATAAGGAATAAAAATTTGAAAAAATGTCATAGTATAGTAAGGCATAAAATGTCATAGTTTAGTAAGGCATAAAAACATGATAAATTGTCATAGTATAGTAAGCCATAAAAACATGAAAAAACGTGATAGTATAGTAAGGCATAAAAACATGATACATTGTCACAGTATAGTAAGGTATAAAAAAATGAAAAAACGTCATAGTATAGTAAGCCATAAAATTTCATAGTCTAGTAAGGCATAAAAACATGAAAAAACGTGATAGTATAGTAAGCCATAAAATTTCATAGTCTAGTAAGGCATAAAAACATGAAAAAACGTGATAGTATAGTAAGCCATAAAATTTCATAGTCTAGTAAGGCATAAAAACATGAAAAAACGTGATAGTATAGTAAGCCATAAAATTTCATAGTCTAGTAAGGCATAAAAACATGAAAAAACGTGATAGTATAGTAAGCCATAAAATTTCATAGTCTAGTAAGGCATAAAAATGACATATTTTAGTAAAGAATAAAAACATGAAAAAACGTCATAGTATAGTAAACCATACAAACATGAAAAAATTGCATAGTATAGTAAGCCATAAAATTTCATAGTATAGTAAGGCATAAAAATGACATATTTTAGTAAAGAATAAAAACATGAAAAAATGTCATAGTATAATAAGCCATAAAAACATGAAAAAATGTCATAGTATAGTAAGGCATAAAATTTCATAGTATAGTAAGGCATAAAAATGACATATTTTAGTAAAGAATAAAAACATGAAAAAACGTCATAGTATAGTAAGCCATAAAAACATGAAAAAATGTCATAGAATAGTAAGACACAAAATCTCATAGTTTAGTAAGGTGTAAAAAAATGAAAAAATGTCATAGTACAGTAAGCCATAAAAACATGAAAAAATGTCATAGTATAGTAAGGCATAAAAACATGAAAAAATGTCATAGTATAGTAAGGCATAAAAATGTGAAAAAATGTCATAGTATAGTAAGGCATAAAATGTTATAGTACATTAAGGCATAAAATGTCATAGTTTAGTAAGGCATAAAAACCTGATAAATTGTCATAGTATAGTAAGGCATAAAAACATGAAAAAATGTCATGGTATAGTAAGGACTAAAATGTTATAGTACATTAAGGCATAAAATGTCATAGTTTAGTAAGGCATAAAAACATGATAAAATGTCATAGTATAGTAAGTCATAAAATGTCATAGTTTAGTAAGGCATAAAAACATGAGCAAATGTCATAGCATAGTAAGTCATAAAAAAATGAAAAAATGTCATATAATAGTAAGTCATAAAATGTAATAGTACATTAAGGCATAAAAATGACATAGTTTAGTAAGGCATAAAAACATGAAAAAATGTTATGGTATAGTAAGGCATAAAATGACATAATACTTTAAGGCATAAAAATGTCATAGTTTAGTAAGTCATAAAAACATGAAAAAATGTCATAGTATAGTAAGTCATAAAAACATGATAAAATGTCATGGTATAGTAAGTCATAAAATGTCATACTATAGTAAGTCATAAAATGTCATAGTATAGTAAGTCATAAAATGTCATAGTTTAGTAAGGCATAAAAACATGAAAAAATGTTATGGTATAGTAAGGCATAAAATGACATAATACTTTAAGGCATAAAAATGTCATAGTTTAGTAAGTCATAAAAACATGATAAAAATGTAATAGTATAGTAAGCCATAAAAACATGATAAAATGTCATGGTACAGTAAGTCATAAAATGTCATAGTATAGTAAGGTATAAAAACATGAAAAAATATCATAGTATAGTAAGGCATAAAATATCATAGTATAATAACCTATAAAAACGTCAACAAATGTCATAGTATAATAAGGCATCAAATTTCATAGTATATAGTAAAGCAAAAAGACATTACAGTATAATAGAGCATAAAAACCTAAAAATATAATAATTTTTGTCAGTTACAGTTGATTGTAAATAACACACGTTATTTAATTCATCCATTCATTACATTCTTTTGTTCACATCTCCAGTTGATTGTAAATTGTTGAAATTAATGCAGTTTTAATATGAAATAAAATCTTTCATGAAGCTTTGCTTTGATGGTTTATATGGAGCGTGTCTGGTATGAATTTTAACAGTAGCAGCAGCACAGTATAGAAATCACAACACATTGATTTATTAAAAATTCAGAAAAAACTTCAAAGACTTTCTATGTTGCTTTAATCAACAACAAACATGATAGAAATGTTTAAATGTGTCCGTCCTTCAACAGTGACAATACAGGATCTAGAGACAGATACTAGAGTTTGTGCTTTTCTAATTTGTCTGATGAACTTACCAATTTAAATAACAATGAAAACACTAATTCACCAAAGTGACTGTTAGATTCATCATGAGGCAGATGGTAAATATGAAGAAACATACTCAGTACAATTTAATCACAGGTTTATTTATTAAACACCTTTTCAATGACAATTAAGTTCTGAATAAAACTAATGAACATGAGCTGTACTACACTGACAACTGCTTCACAATCTGATCTGTCAGTGTTCAGTTCACACTAAAGAGTGTGTGCCGACCGGAGGGGTTTTTCCTCCAGGCAGCGGCCCCCGCTCTGCCACAGCAGCTTCAGGTCACCTTCCTCTTCCTGTAGGCTCTGGTCCTGGGTACAGGTAGTCCAGGCAGAGGAGGTGGAGGAACAGAAGAGGGGAGTGGTGCTGGAGCGAGGGGAGGACCAACAGCACTGGATGAGGGGCCATGCTGTTCATCGTCTGGAGGAGGAGGAGGAGGCAGACCCCTGCTGGAGGGCCCAGGCTGCTCCTCCAGGACATTGAGGTTAAAGGTCTGTCCTTGTCCCACCTGGACCAAGGACAGACCCTTTGCTGAAGGGAGAGTCTGGCCAGCACCTGAACACACAGACAAACAGACTGTTTTAGGATTTCCAGCTTTCATTAAAAGATAAATCACAGAACAGATTCCAACACACCAACAGCTTCATGACAAACTCTCACCACTGAGTCCTCGATTCAATTTAAAGAGCTGGATGTTGGTCTGAGCCATCAACCTGGGGCCGGCCAGCACTGCCTCTCTGATGCCACATGATCCTTGAGAATGAATGACCAGCGAGTCCTCACGGTCCCTCTGGACCACGTGGCCACCGGGTGAAGACGGCAGAGCTGGTTGCAAACGGCCTTCACCAGGCGGCTAACACTGGCCCAGTTTGCAGGGCCCGAGTTCAGTCCAAGAAGACATCTGAAAGATAATCAGAGAGCAGTGTATGTTAATATAGATCTGATATTCATTAGAGGAAACAGTGATATCTGAAGTGAATCTCACCTCTGGAGATAGCTACAGTCAACAACAGTTCACAATAAGATCCTTAACAACAAATCATACACAAGTTTCCAAACAAGTATTTTAATTGTAATATTCAAGCCAAATATTAATATTCATTGTTTTCTGATGCATTCGATATGACGACAATTTAAATGTAATAAACAGAATCTCATTTTAACTATGATCTGTGTGGAAGTGCAATTACACAAAATACAAACTGCTTTTAAGAGACTTACCTTTTCTTACCTGAGGTGGATTCTGCCATCCTGTACCAACATGCCAACATTTACTCTATTGTTTTGGTGACGTTGTTTGTGTTCGTGTAGTTTATTCTGGATTAAATAATGCTGTAGATGGATAAACAAATGTCATTAAGTATGTATGTTTATACTGCTTCATTAACTGTGCTAAAGTGAAAAGCTAAGCATGATTAGCGCGCTAGCCATAACAGCATTTTTTCAGTGTAGAAGAAGCTAGTTTTACTGTGTGTTGCTAGTATGTGTAAATGTTGTCAGCTGGTTTAAAGCTTAAACGAACTGATGAGAGGTAAATGAGTGAATGAGTAAAGTGAAAACTGTCTTGTACACACTTGTACACTTAGACAGAGAGGACCAGGAAACACATTGAGGAGCAGAAGTCTCCCGCGCAGCTATCGCTTGGTCTGGACTGTTGTCTCCAGCCTACCACCCATGGTTCCCATCGCCGGGCATCACCCAGTTCCTCATTGTTCACCATGTTCCAGATGACGACTCAGGGATTAGTGAGTCATAACTAACATGCTATTTTGTTTGTAGCTCCGGTTAGCGAGCGGAGCTGTGTGTCCACAGCATGACAGCAGACATCGCTGAAGCTGTAATAAACATCACAATCCAATATTCTGAAGAAACACAACACTCTTATGAACAAGTTAATTTGTTGATCCGAGACACACACTGAGCAAGAGAGAGAGAGAAGCCAGAGCTAACTGCTAAGCTAAAGTAACAATCAGTTCTAAACAGCATGTAAACAAATGCTGAATCAGTGAAGTTCGCTATAAGCAGCAGAGAGCTGTGGGTGCTGGAGCAGAACTGGTCAGTTTAAATGTACAGCAGGTAGTTAGTCACTGTAATGAAGAAAACAACAACATTAACTGTGTTCAGATAGAGCAGCAATAAACACACACCTTGTCTTAAGTAAATGGACCAGTATTCCTCCATTACTTTAATTGCACATTGTCAGTATGCTCCTGCATAGGTGGGTGCACAGCGTGTCTGTTTAACACAAGCAGAGTTGTGAAGATGAGCTTCAGGTGTTTGATGTTTAGTCCGGTGGAACATTAGAAAGCAGCCACAGAAGGTCAGAGCATTCTTTGTCAGTACAGATCATTTAAATAACATTTGTTTAAGCTTTATTAAAGTAATGTTAAACAAAAAATAATTAAATCATACTTTTTAAGGACTTTACAGTGAATCTTAGTGTCTCCTGTTATTTCTTTTCCCCCCAGATGCTCCAAGGATCCAGCTGATTACTGACAGTTTGAAGGTGGATTTTGGAATTGGAAGAAACAAGCTAAAAAACAACAGACCAACCCCCCTCAGCTCCACAGCACCCACCCTTTCAGAGGACATCATCACCTCCTCATTATTAGGAACCTTAACAGGCCAGATAGACCAATGGAGAAAGTTTAGTTCTTCAGATCATTTCCGGGCTCTGAAGAACTATTTGTGAATAATTGGTTGATATTGTAAATTTACATCTGGAATATATTAAATAAAAGTGTTATAAAGTCAATAGTGGTGCGTTGTTATTTGTAATTAAGTTTTCCAACCCCCACTTTAGTTGAAAGACTACATACAGAGACTAACAGTTTAATTTGCATTTCTTCAGTTTATTTATATTTTATGAAGAAATGTAAGAAAATTGATCTGAATCAGTAATATTGTGATTTAGATTGAGCTTCTACAGGTTTTAACATTACTTTACACTTAAAGATTCAATGTTGACACAAATACTGCAAGTTGAAGTTTGAGATGATTTTAATCTGTTTTACAGTATTTTTTACTTTGTCTTCCAAAACAAAAGGTTTACTTTACAATATTAAGCTTGTGTTAATATTTCATTGAGTGACACTTAATTTTATTATTAGGAAAAAGTTTCTCTGCAGAAACTTTAGTTGCGTCAGTTTATTGATGGTGTTTGATCATAATAATTTAGGAGAAATCTGAAACTTTAGTGGCTTCACTTTAATAAAGGTGCTGATCATAATAAATTAGAAAAAATCAGTGAAATAACAGATTTTCTCTGTACAAATTCCAATGAAACACTCCATAAATTTATTGTTTTTACACTATTTGAATTAGGATATTTTACTTTAATTTTATGGTTTTTGTTTGGCAGCCACTGCTGCCAGTCATTTGACCGTTTTTTTATGATTTTTTTTTTTTTTTACAGTGTAGTAATGTATAAAATGTCATATTATAGTAAAGCATTTGTGCCATCTGTGCCATAAAATGTATTTTTGCACAAATTTCTACTCTAAACTGTTACTCCTCCACATATCTGAGAGATATGTTGTAATTTTTACTATTAAATTCTCAAATAAAGATTTCATTAAACTCATGAAAATGGTGATTTTTAAAACAGATGTAACTACAGATCAGAAGGACTTGGATCGGTTCAAACATAAAAACAATATAAAATAATTAGCCTATTGATGCACAATACTGTAAGAATCTGAATTAATCCTTAACTTCTGATACTGATGTACAGATTTCTACTTGATGTACTTAGTGAATTACAATGAATGTTTTTATTATAATGGTTTATTATTGTTTCTTCTTCTCCCACTTACTGAATGTCTAAGTCTCTAGACATTATTCTGTATTTATTACCGGGCGGAGGTGAAATGGTTCAGCACTGGTTCTGTTCAACTGCTTATATACACAGACCAGAAATAGTCCCAGCAGCAGCAGCAGCAGCAGCAGCAGCGCAGCGCGGCGCGGTGACTCAGACACGAGTCAGCGCCGCCGCGGTGGGTCGCGTGCGTATCGCGGGGCGCGAGGGAAACTGCAACAGTTTATTGTTGTGATGAATCAAAAAACCGCAAGCGTTTAAACTCGACACGACCTGTTGAGTCTCCGTACAGAAACGGAAACTGTGCTGAAAACGTAAACACAAAATATTTGAAAGAAGAAGAAGTATAAAGAAAACAGATGGATGAGTGTGTTTACATCCATTCATCATTCATATAATTATAGAAGTGTGGTAAAAAAAAAAAAAAAAAGAAAAAGAAAAAAAAGTCCCGCTATTACCAGCAAACCAAAATAATGAGTAACTTCCTGTGGAGGTTATTAAGCAGCGAGTTGTGCTGGAAGAGTTAAATCCTCAGATTAGAGAATAAACTGTGGAAAAACACTGAATCAAGGGTTAAAAATCTCCCTGTTTTCAGTAAGTGTCAAATACTGAGTTAAAATACTGAGTGCAGAATGAGCTCTGTCAGAAGGTCAACATGCTGGAGATATGCTGCTCCAACCTTTTAGTAAAAAAGTGATTTCTCTGAAGAGCTAAAAAGGTTGAGGTGAATCTCTGACATGTCAGAGAAGAGCTGAAAGTGAACATCCTGAAGCAGCGAGGCTGCAGCTGTCAGATCAAGTAGTGGAGTAAAAAGTTGAGTATACTGAAATCCTGAAATGAAAAAGCACCATGATCTCCTGCTTGAGTAAATGTACTCAACTTGTTACCTGCTGTCTTTCTCTTATCTGATTTTACTTTCTTGTAAAACACTTTGTAACTTTGTTAAGAAAAGTGGTACATAAATAAAGTTAATATCATTATTATTATTAAATGGTTCTTCCTCTCTTCACATACATGTTAATTCCTGTCTGATATTTGTCTTCTGTTGATGAGTGGTGGAAGAAATACTCTTCTGCAAGTGTTTGTACCAAAATGTACTCAAGTAAAAGTATCATCAACAGAATGAACTTAAATTAGGTCTGATGCAAAACAGTCTCTTTGTCAATGTCATAATCTAATATATTGTTGGATTATTAATATTCATGCACTGGAGTGGAAGCAGTATCTGCTGGGTGAATATATTCTCTGACGTGCAGCAGCAGCAGCAGCAGCAGCAGCAGCAGAAAGCAGGTACAGGCTGATGAGAAACAACTACGGGGGAAATAAGAGGCACACCTGGTCTGCAGACACTGTGACACATTTTAATCAACAGGTGGATGAATGACCATCACACATCGTCCTCCTCCAGTATCACCGGGGGGGGGGGGGGCAGGAAGCTCAGCTGTCTCCTCGCTGAGAGCAACGTTTAACTCCACCATTATATTTTCAGACAGCATCCGTTTCCCTCCTGCATGTGCCAGGGCAACAACAAGGTCTCCATGTGGTAGAAGTCCCCGGATTCCTCTTGGATGAGTCTCAGGGTTCTGGAGCTGTGAGTCACAGGAAGCATCGGGTTAAATGCACAACACACACACACACACACACACACACACACACACACACACACACACACTTACTGAGGAGTGTGTGTAAAGTCAAAGTGCTCTTCTCTACATACCCAGAGGTAGTTCAGTGGTCAACGTATCACACTAGATCATCTATACAGATATAAAACTGTATTTTTATACTGTGCGTCCTGGACATGGAATAAATTTACAATATACAAACAATTGAGAAAAATTCCTTCATATCAAACCTTCAAATGCCACATTCACAACTTTTAATTTTCATGAAGGTTGTAACTGTTTTAAATAGTCAAGCTTCTCTGTCTGCCTCTCAGATCTGATTTTATTGTATGTAAATGTTGTAAATCACCTCAGCACAACTTCTGCTTAAAATCGGTCAATTTAATAAAAATATTATACAAGAAATATTACATGTTTTTCCCTGAGATGTAGAGTAAGATGGGATGTAAGTACCCACTGGCACAAAAGGCACAAAAGGTTGATGTTAGTGTCATATTTTTATACATCAGTGGTTCCTCAGCACCAATGAAAACAATGATTTTTAAATGAGTAAATAGGCTCCAATTCTTTATGTCTCCACAGGTTTTTCTTGCTGTGATCATTAAGAGCTCCTTTTATAATGGGGACAAGATCCACAATCCAGATCAAGCCTCAGTCATCAGATCTTCCCTCTGTTTGTTACTGTCCCTTCACAAACACTATAACTTAGTAAGATTTGACTCCGACTGCTGAAGCCTGATATTAATGCTTCAAGGCATTTTTACACAGAACCAAAAACAGACATGGGAGAAGCAGATAAGTCTTTTATTTGCAGCAGGTGGAGGTGAGTGGTGGTGAGCTGGCTGCAGGACTGGCAGAGTGGAGTTGGCAGGTTTCTTTCACAGTGATTCATGGAGACAGAAAAAGGTGTGAATCTTCAGAAACAACCAAACGACAGACTTGATAACTGTTACTGAGACTGAGCTGGAAGGGTGGCCGCCAAACAAACCAGCCATCCAGCAGAGACTGGATTCGGTTTCAGGGTTTCAAAGGTGAGCAGGTGATTGTTTGATTGCAGACCAGCATGCTTGATCACAGATATCTTGCAGGTGTGCAGCCAGAGGTTGATAGAGAGAGAGAGAAAGACAGAGAGAGAGAGAGAGAGAGAGATCACTTCCACTGAAAGCACATTAGGGAGGGGTCTTTAACTGGTCAGTATTAACAGGATGAAGGAAACAAAAACCTGTTTCATTTCTCATGTCTTCACTGGACTATTGTCTTAAGACCTATTTAAAAATTGTGAACGTGTGTGAGTGATTAGTGATTTGCACTTGTTCTCACTTATATTGCACATGGCCCTACACTGGTTCCTATAGCTGTTGAAGCTCCTCCAGTGTAAAGGTCTGTGTCCATGTGTAGTGTGATTATAGATCAGCTCTAGCTTCTATATTAATACTGTGAAAGTATCAAAGCCTCAGTCCACAGAGAAATGCACACAGCCTGTATTCAGAAACTGAGCCTTAAAACCAGCCGTCAGGACTTCTGGAACTTTGTGATGTCACAACAAAGCAGTCACCAAGCCCCGCCCACCTGGACCCACCATCCAAACCTTGCAGGATTTGGTTTCTCTCAGTGTTTTTACCTGAAATCTGCTACAGTAAAAACAAAACTACACTGAGATGGTTTTTGGTTCTTAAAACCACAAATATATCTTCTCATGGATCAACACTTCAAATAAAACACAGAAGAAGAAGAAAATATGGAGCTTTAAAGTATTGATAGTTTACAGAGGATATTGGTTTTTGTTTCTTTTCTGACATTTTATAGCAAACAAAAAGGAAAATAATTAAAAAACGTAAAAATAACTGTTAGTTGCAGCTGAAATTTAAATAAATACAATACATAAATAATTACAGTTCAACAAGTGTATTTCCCAAAATGTTGAACTGTTCCTTTAAACTGTCTGATCATGATCCCTGACTTGTCCTCATGACTTCAGAGCCTCTCACCCTGAGTCCTGACGTGTCGATGGCGATGGGGGGGATTCCCTCCTCGTCTCCTTTAGGTGCCACCTGGTCCAGGAGGTTGTAGTTGCCCTCGAGTGCTGCAACACAAACACCACACAAAACACCACAAATATATCTTCTTATGGATCAACACTTCAAATAAAACACAGTAGAAGAGGAAAATCTGGAGCTTTAAATATTATTGTACACATGTTGAAGAATCCACCTTCATGGACCAATCATCTGCTGTTTTAGAGAAACAACTTAATTCAAATTTTAATAACATATATAAACACATTTAAAAATGTTGCTCTTAATTTAGTATAAAGATGCAAGCAGAATGTACTTTCTTTGTTAACTGTAAAGGATCCTTTTATGTTTTATTTATACTGTACATCATATCTAAACATTTTGAAAGCCACTCATTTCTGTAGAATATGAAAATGAAGCAGCAGTGAACATAAAAGGTCAACAAGCGTTCAGTCAAGATAACATGAAGCTCAAACACTGGTGTGGTTCTTTAAGAGTTAATAGTTAATAAGGACCAATATGATCATCTGAGGCTTTTATAATCTGCCGAAAGGGAAACACCTATTTTAAAAATCCAAACAATTCCAGTCGAAACATGAATTCATCTTCTACTTTGAGCGCTGGAAGCCCGCAGGCGTGAAGACAAACCGACTGCTTTGACATCTTTGCAGTTTGCAACATTAACCCAGTCCTGTCCGCTCACTCCCACAGGCTCAGCTCCAACAGACGCAGATCGTTCTCACAGACACGACTCATTTATTCATTTGTTTTATAGAGGAAATGAAGAGGGTTTGTCATTCTGTGTGTGGCAGACATGACGGTGCCACTCCGCCTCATCATGTTACTGCATGGTGTTTTTTCCTGTTATAAATTATTAACTATTAGAACATGAGGTTGAATCAGTGGGTGTGGAGCTCGGCTCTGAATCATAGGTTAGAAATGTACAGGGGGAAATTATTTAGCTGCTCGTTCACTTTCGGATGAGGTTGGTTCTGTTTCTATATCTTCTTATGACATAGCATAGCATAGCATACATAGCATAGCATAGCATAGCAGAGCATACTACACCATATTGTATGGTATGTTGTGTTATATGCCATAGCATAACACCACTAACAACAACCACACCATATGTTAATCCTAATACTAGAAATGCCAAAATTTGACATTCTTGAATAATAATTAAACAAATAAACTGAAGATTGATGCAAACAAATGTTTGACAAGATCATTGTTGGTTTGATGTGTGACATTAGTCTTAAACACTGTCCACAAATAAATGAAAATCAATTTCCATGAAAGAATAAAATCCTCTAACAGCCTTGCATGTGCTGTGTGCTACAGCTCTGCAGAGAAGCACATTTCACATATCTACAAACAAACTTACATGCTTAATAAAAGTGACTTTTTGTGTCGGCATTTAGTGTTTGAACTGAGTGTCTTGCTTATTTTTTGTATTATACAAGTGCATCATTGCTGTAAGTTATTTATTTAAATGTCTTTTATTTTAATCATTTTAATCACACGTATCATGTCCTCACAAATAATTTCCCTGCTGCTGATATTTAAATTCCATCTAATACTATTTAATGTCATGGATTATTGATTGTTGACGGTGAGATGGAGAAGACGGGTCGACCCTCCTCTGCTCACTGCTGGTTGTGGTGAAGCGCTCAGGCTGGAGTGGAGCCACATGGTGGCAGTGTCCACAAATCCTGTCAGCTTCTCTTCCACATCCACATGACACGACTGTGCCACATCCAAGGTAACTAATCCTCCCTCCTCCTAACTAACAAGACTGTGTGTGTGTGCTGTGAATTTATTCTCATGTAGCCAGAAGTCTCTGTAAAATGCAGATGGTAGCCCAACTGGCACTCTGGGAAATTATCCAAAATCTTCAAATTCTTCCCTGTGTTATGCTTGAGTCACCGTGGCTCTGGTGACGATCATCCATCAGCATGGAGGTCGATCTAACAGCCATTTGATGCTTCACGTTGCTAATGTGAAACAGTGGCCAAATCATTTTAGTGCCATGAGTGTGTGGAAACTCACACATCACAAACCAGAGGAAACAGGCTGAACACGCGTGATAAACATGATGAGTAATGAAAAAAGTTGAAGTATTTTGTTAACAGGTGATGTTGTGTTTGTTTAAATCATAAAGAGGAGTTCCTCCTGACAGGTGCTCCACTACCTGGGCAGCGGAGGGAAACTCCACCGCTCCAACGGATGCGAAGGAGAGACTTCTTTTTATTGACACAACATAATCTCATCACACCAGTTCACCTGTCCAGGATCCAGAGGTTTTGGCTCTGGTTGGGCCCCGAACGCTCCCTGTTTCTATCCGCCGCGCCGTGGGGCGTCGTCTGTGGGTGACTCACGACTGCACCTGGAGGAGGGAGATCAGCCAGAGGAGGGAATTGTTTCCACTCCAACTGAACCGGACAGAACTGAGCATTGTCTCTTTCTAAGTAGGACGAGAGTGTGTGTGTGTGTGTGTGTGTGTGTGTGTGACAAGCAGATACAGGAAAGCCAGCTGAATTTGGGGTTGTGTTACTTCCTTCTACAAACATACCACAATATTTGGTCATCTGAAGTGCCTCTAACAGTCATCAGATTATCTGCCTGTGCTGGAGAGTACGGTGCTTTCCACCTACTAATGCAGCATAAGTCACTGGCCCTTGACTAACCAGCAGCTCCACACCGCTGCCTCTGTGCTGACCGCAGGCTCCACATGACAGATGTTGTTTAGAGGTTGACCAGCCGGCTCCCGGCTTCGACCTGCTGTTGTCCTGGTGCAGAATGACGCAGGTATTGCACAACATTTTCCTTGCTTATGACTGAGTGACATCACCAGCTCCTCTTAGCGCTCGCCATCTCCCAGTTCCCTTGATGCGTGATACGCTCTCTAACGATTGCACTGTTATGTGTAAACACTGCAAACAACTCAAAGAGCGCATGCATACACACACACACACACACACACACACACACACACGCACCTCCGCTGCCTCAGGTCTCTGCTGTATCCACGGAGGCACCTGTCGCACGTGACGTCACGTATGAGTCAGGTGTAAATGCATGCATGCGTGTGCGTGTGTGTACAGGCTCCTGCTGGCTGCGGGATGTTTGCATAATCAGCACCGCAGCACACCTTGGTCACAAGGTAAACTTTCCACTGTGCTCAGAGAAAAAGACGTCCGCTTCACACTCGAGTAGCCCGGGAATGGCCTACTTTCACTGATAGGACTGATGGGAGCTGAGAGGCAGCAGAGACAAGTGTCAGGGTCACTCCTGCTCACAGAGAGGGCAAAGGATTATTCACAACAGTATTTATTATAATAATTATATAATAATATATAATAAAGAAAGTTCATCGTGGGAAATATACTTATTATCTATCTTACATTGAGTTAGGTGAGATCACTCTCATATCTGTTCGGTAAATTGTGACTCTACAGCCAGCAGCCTCTTTAGCTTAGCTTAGCATAAAGACTGGAAACACTAGGAAGCAGCTCACCTGGCTCTGTAAGAAATGTCACCTATACCAGAACCTCTGAAGCTCAACTGATCTCAACAAGCTGTGGTTTTATTCCAGGTTATATGTGGGACTATTTCTTGGCAAACCCTCCACTATTGCCACCTCACAGCCACAAGAAACAGTCCAACATACAACCTCTTTGTAAAAACACAACCTGCCATTTTTACCCATCAGTTTTTATACAGATCAAACAAACAACTTTTAACAGGTTAACAAGTGAGTTTTAGTTTAGTTTAGTTTAGTTTAGTTTAGTTTAGTTTAGTTTAGTTTATAGGGACGATGCAATTTAACATAATTTAACACAAAGCATGAAACTCATGTGTTGCACAAAGAGTTTTTAGCTGTTGCTAATTCTCGACTCGTGTCGGGGTTTTACATGTTTAGAAGTTCTGTTACCTCTGAACAGAGCGAGGCTAGCAGTTTCCCCTTGTTTCCATTCTTTATGTTAAGCTAAGCTAACTTTCTGCTAGCTGGTATTGATCTTCTCATCATTCTCCATAATGTTTATCTATTGATTCAAATGTTGTTTTACAGAGCAAAGAATTAAAGAACCTTTTTATGAGTTTTGCTATCACTATATAGCTAATGTTAGCATTAGCAGCTGTTTACTTGCCAGTTCAGCATCAAACTTCATTCCTTTACTCACCAACAGCTGTCTCTGGAGGTGGAAAGAAATGCCAATGTTAACTCTTTATTTATCTTGTCTTTTCTCCTACTAAAGTTAGCATGCTAATAAGCTAGCCCAGGCCTGTCTCGTCTTTTTCCGATAGCGAGTCACCGTAGCGTCCAGTCTGCTCTGAAGACGAAGCTGCTAAGAGGACGTATTATAATCTCTTGTATGATAAAGACAACGATGGCTGAAACTCTGATCAGGATGAATTCTGTATTAATCTGTTTTATTTTCCGTTTTAAAATCACAGAAGAAAAGATGATGATCACTGTGCAGAACATCAGCCGACTGCAAATAAATCTGAGAGGGGAAATGGATTTCTATTCCTGCTCTTTACACTCGACTCGCACTTGATGTGAAACCAAATCATTTACTTTACAAAGACGTCAGAGATGGTATTCATTTAACTTTCTAAGTCATTAAAACATGAACAGGGTGAAGCTGGAAATCAATTGTGAAATGTGAAAATATAATTTTTTTTTATTTGCCAGTTTTTATCAGTTCTGTTCCCGTGTGTTTCACTGTGGCTCTTGTTTTGGCAAAAATTGTTAATCAGCGACTCCGACCTGAACGTGTTAACTTGAAAAAAACCAAACACCATTTATTTGTGACATCTGAAAGTTTCAAGGGCGAACACACACTGCTGCAAAAGTTAATGAGAGTTCCTGTTAAGCTGCTGCAGTTTAAAGCCCTTTTTATAAATTAAACAGTCAGCTCGCACAAATGACAAAATATTTATATATATATTTATATTTATATTTTCTCTCTGGTCTGCAGTGTTTCTGTTTTTTTTTTAAGTTTAAGTGAGTAATGGTTGGTCACGTTGTTGAATGGGATTTTGCTTTTGTTGCTAAAAACATTTAAAAATGACATTTGAAAGATTTGTGTCCTTCCAGAAACAAGGTGGTGTTTGTGTTCGCACGGCTCCTCTCAAAACTGCCATTTTGCAAAGCTCTGAGCAGCAAAAATAAAATCCCATTCATCTCCACTGTATCTCCTTCCTCCGTCCTCCATCTATTGTTTTAGTTTATATTGAAATCATGTTTCATTATCAACGTGCTTCCAGTTTCATATATTTAACAAAGAGAAAACCTGGGGAAAGGTGCATTATTCTATCATAGAAATACTGCGAGAATGAAACCAACGATCATTTATATTCTCTTTCATAATCCATTGATCGATGAGTGGATGAAATGAACATTAACATATTCAAATTGCCTGGTTTGTCATTAATCAGTTATCAAAAGTGTTGCCAATTCATTTTCTGTTGATCATCTATTAGGTTTGATGAGGGTTTGATCCGGCCGTGGAAAGATACCGCTAGTGTTTTGTTTTTTGTTTTTCAGGGGGAACTGACCCTTTAATCCCACATTTGCATGGGCAATAAAATATCAATTAATAAATCACTTTATAATTTGATGTATCAGTCAGTGTTAATGCACCCAGCTCTCAGTTAACTGCTGTAAACTGCAGTTCACCTGCCCCTGATGTCAGCTCCAACGATGCAACAGGGACCCATCTGTTCCGCTCCTATGAACGATCAGAAGTCCAGACTGAAGCATCTAAATATAGACTGGACAAATTAAATTCAAATGACTCAGATGCTTGATGACTGAGACGAGTGACTTATCCCTCCTCGGCTTCAGTCGGTCACTGTTCCGCCTCTCAGCAAACATCCACGCGCCGAGCCGGGACTCACTTCTTCCACTCTGGATCGCCTCTCAAGCCTTCAACTGTCAGAGGAAGGAGGTCGGGTGGTTGGGTTGGGTGGTGGTTGTGAGGGGGTGGAGGGGTGGGTGGATGGAGGGGTTGAAAGGAAGATGGGTGGAGGGAGGGAAGAGAGAAAGGCTAAATCAGTTGGCGGAGGAGAGGAAGCTCTGTCATATCCAGGAGGAAGTGTGAGTCAGTGCTCGTACATTCTTGGAGGCTGATTCAGCGCTGCACAGGAAGTGGGAAACGCTTACTGCTGAGCTTTAACACCAGGAGGGAAAGAACCTCGTCTGGAGCGGTGTAACTGTAAAAAGAGTCCCCCAGCAAAGAAAACACAAACAACGAGAAATCAAACAGCCAAACACACAGTGGTTGTCACAGGTGTTTGACCTTATTCACGAGCTCGGAGGAGCTGGACGAACCTCAGAGAGACGAGGCTGCCGCTCAGAAACAGACTCCAGACAGAGAAAACAGAAAGGAGAAGAAAGCCTGTGCCACCAGGAGAGAGGCAAAGAGCTGTCAGAGAGGAGGAGGAGGAGGAGGGCAAAGGGTAGCGCTCTGGGTCTTCCTCTTCTTCTTTTGGTCCCCAGAAATCTCCCCTTCCTTCTCCCGCTCCCGTCACTTCTCAGATTTCACAGTTCAGGCTATCGCTGCTTAACCCATTCCTCCCCATTCCCACACACACACACACACACACACACACACACACACACACACACACACACACACACACACACACACAAAAAAGCCCTCAGTTTCAGCTGCATGTGAGAGTCAGTCAGAGGAAGGAGGAAGTGATTTCACAAAAGACCTCGTCTGAGAATAAACTCAGAGAGTTTGCTCAAACATGGGACGCTTTTACATCAGCCCACATCTGTCCCAGGGAAGGCTGCAGTTTGGTGTCACATGGGGAGGTTTTCCAGGTTTGGTGGCCATGTGGGTGGTGGTGTGGAGGAGGGCAGGAGATGAGGGGAGGGAGGGGGAGGGGGTGTTTAGAAGATGTTCTCCCCCGTTTATAAACCCACGGACAGTCTGTCCCACCCAGACTCTCATGGTCACTGCCTCTGTCCTCGTGATAAAACACCAGCTTATCACCAGTTTCCATTCAGCTTCTTAGCGCTTATGTAACGTCAACGCAGGGAGGAAGTGCTGTCCGCTGTGAATGAAGAATGTATCTGTGTGTGTGTGTGTGTGTGTGTGTGTGTGCGCACGTGTGCGTGGTGTGTGTATGTGTGTGTGTCTGTGTGTGTGTGCGACAAGAGAAGAGCGAGACGACGCGTTGAGTGAAACAGGTTTCCACATGAGAGTAAACCCACCAAACATGTAGGACAGTGGAAAAAGTGTGTTCAGCTGATTAGTGCATGGGCACACATGCACACACACACACACACACACACACACACACACACACACATTTACACACACACTTACACACACTTACACACACACACACACACACTTACCACCAACACACACACACACACACACACACACACACACACACACACACACACACACACAGATCAACCCATTCTCACACTTCTTACACACACATCACTCTCACACTGTGTCTCTGTCTCACACAGAACCATGTTGTATTGTACGGGTTGTTGCTAGGAGACAAACTAATTCCAAACCTCTTGAAACAGAGGGACTTACTCCTCATTTCTAAGCTGGTACGTCGGGAGAGAAAAAGGGAGAGTGAAGGAGAGGGGAGAGGAGGGACGGGGGTGAGGAAATGGAGGGGTGAGGGGAGGGGGGGGGGGGCTCTATGAGACAAGAAAGCAACTCTCCCACACAGAAAAGCTTTCACTCTCAGCAGGAGCAGAGTCCACAGACTCATCAGCCTCTCGCTCCGACATGGACTCAGCGCCTGAAAGAAGCATCACACGGCTGAGCGGCCGCTCGCCGCTGCTCTTCACCTTTGTCACATTCAACATACTTTCAGCGGAGGGAGGAATATGAGAGTGACAGCTGTGGCCAAAAAGACTTTTAGGATTCATGTGTAGGAAAATTCAATTGTAATCTATTATAGGTTTTGGAAGCGGCGCCTCAGGGTGGCTGTGCGCTCTCCAAGTCAAACCTAAAAGATCGCATTAAATCTGAATATCCCGTTGTGCGGCTGAAGGGCTCTCGGAGGGTTTTACATAGTGTGGTGGAGAAGAAGAGGCTGTCAGTCAGACACGAGGCAGCTTGTATTTCAAACAGAGAAAAGAGAGTGAAACTGGACAGAAGAGATCCAAATCTAAAGCTTAGCTGATACTTACAGCCTTCGTTTCAACTGCTGAACGCCCTTTAATTTAATATTAATAAATAGATCTTTCTTTGCTTTGATTTCTTTATTCATTTCTTGCGTTGGATTTAGCAGGGTTCATTATCTGTAAAAAGAATTAAACTGTAAAGTATTAGGAGCAAAGATGTGGAGAGTGGTCAAAGCAGGTTGGTATTTAACGTGTGTAAGTATGAATATATGCTACGAGAGTTGCATTCAAAAAATAATCGATGAGGAAATTGAACGGAAAACTAAGAATCTAGAATTTAGAGATTATCAGAAAAAGTGTGTTTGAAGGACTAAATCAAAAAAAAGTAATTGTATTTAAATTAAATGTGTGAATTTAAGGATTTGAAAACATGTGCTACATGTTTAGTTTAGTTAGTTTGAATTATTTAACAATTATTGATCAAAAACATATTTGTATGAGTATTATAGGCTGGTTAGGCTTCTCTCTGAAACTCTAGTAACAACAGGTCGGTGAGCCAATCAGAAGAGAGGAGGCTCTGAGCCTCTCTGTCGTAAGAATTAGTTTTAAAGTGTCACAGGTCAAAAACATGGAGGATCACAACACTCTGTTTCCATTGAGAAAAACCTCCCCCTCCCCGGGGTGAGGTCTGCCACTATGTGTCAGTCACAGTGGTGGTCAGGTGCTTGTAATGTCATTACCAAGGTAAATGGGGGCCTCAGCATTCTTCAGCACACAAGCATGCAAACACACACACACACACACACACACACACACACACACACACACACACACACACACACAGAACAAATGGAGCAGAGAGACATTTCCAACCTCCTGTCATGTGCTCCTCATTTCCATCATGCCATCTCCTGCTATTCTCTGCTGGTCCGCTCACCCCCCCCTTCAGTCTGTGCATCCTCCCAGCTGCTTCATCTCTCACACACTCTGAAATACTGAAGCTACAAGAGGGTGAGGAGGGGGGAGACAGAGAGAGAGAGAGAGGGAGAGAGAGATCTCACTCTTTAATGCAGTCCCCCTGTCCCTGACACCGGCTGGTCCTCGAGCCCGTCATGTCACATGCTGCCGTGGCGTGAGGTCAGCTGCCTGTCTGTCCATCTGTCTGACGTGACGGGGGAAGGCGCTGCAGTTTTCTGCGTGGTCAGGGTTTCCTGCAGATAGGAATCCGAGCAGAATGCCGATCTCATGCTTGTGTCAGTGTTTCTCTCAGCCTCCTCGTGTCGAGCTAAACTTAGGGGCTGATGTGAGAGCAGATAAAAAGGCTTCGGTCGCTGACTGACACTTTCACCTCTGACCTGAACAGAAATACCCGCGGGTCACCTGGTGGCGGCCGTATGTCTCCCCGCGTGTCACCTGCGGGACGAAGGCCGATGAAGAGGAGACTATATTTAGGACGGTATCAGTGAACCAAGGTTGAGTCAGTCATCAGCACGCATGACTGACTTATTCCATTCAGGCTGCAGAGGTAGAAGGGGGGGTTGTCCCATCTACCCTTACTTCCTGATTGAGAAATCTGGATCAGGCCTTGAGCCCCGCCCACCACCTGCCTGCTCCAGGTGGACAGGTGAGAGAGCAGAGAGTATGAAGATGGTAAGGGGAGGAAACAGCAGAGAGCCTCAGTCCGACCCAGACTCAGAGGAGGAGTCTGAGACCAGAACCAGAGACTAGCAGACGGGTCAGAACCGTTAGCTAGCATCTTTTCAGAACAGTTAGCTAGTTAGCATCTTTCAGAGTGGTTAGTGTAGTTAGCATCTTCCAAGAAAGGTTAACATAGTTAACATAATTTATTTGTTTATGTTGTTTGTTAGCTTGTAACTGGCAGTGACTGACACAGTGTTAGCGGTTGTGCTAATGCTAACTCTTGCTCTCTGCAATAGCAAGGTTTCATGTAATTGACCTGTCTAAAGGTCAGATGGGACTCTCGGCAGATATCTACCCCCCAAAGAAAGGCTGTGGATATCTGTGCCTCCCAGCCGGGTTGGGTCTGTCTGCCAGGACGCCTTCACACCAAACCTGTGGTAGGTTCCTCCTCTGCCCGGTGAGTCACCAGGTTTGGTATGAGATAATGGAGCGGTGGACGTGTTGTGATTCGCCTTGCTCACCAACAGTTTGAGTTTCTGGTGAACTGTGGTCAAACCAAAGCTCAGACAGGCCCAGAGTGCAGAGACTACGCTGCAGTGCAGTAATTACCGTCTCCCCGGTCTACGATCTGGGATATCGTCTTCCAGCTCATGTTTAGTCACCGGTTTGGACTTAAGGTTTTTGCGTAACGGTCGTGATTCAGCGTGCGTCATCCAGCATCAAATACATTCGCGCTCAGCCCTTGTAGCGGTCGTCTATGTGTATGTAAGGAGGTTATTTAGACGTGGATGTGGTCAGCCATGTTTGTTTACCTCCAAACCTTTTCTTGCTGCATCATCATCTTTGGTTCTTTGAGTCTGGAGCAAAGACGGATTCCCTCCATTTTTACTCAGTGGATTGAGGAGATGATGATTTATCTTTATGTTGAGAAACTGAGATTCACTTTAGAAAATCTGATTATGTGGAGAATGAATCATTTCCAGCATCATGGCTGCGTTTATCATTCACAAGTCGATATTCTTAACTTTTTATTTAATTATTTTGAATGCTAATCTTTTTGCTTGTGGATATTGTTGTGGTTATACTTTATTTATTTTATTACATGGCAGTCTGCAGTTGTCTGACTGTGTTGTATTTGTATAGTATTGACCAGGAGACGTTACAGGTCATGATCTTATTAACTTGTACATTTTCTTTGTAAATTCTTTTGTAACTCAGTATTTTACGGATCCATACTTTATGAATAAATTCCAAATAATTTGCAGCACATTTCCCAGTAAAAACTAGTGATTTAAGTCTACTCATTACGGGGAAAACAGAGACACTTCTAATTAATTAATTCCAATTAATTGAAAACAAAACCTGAGAGATTCTTAAAAAATACATGTTTACAGGCAAACAGTTTAATATTTAGTTTCTCTATTTACAAACAAGTTCCTGTGTAGAAAACAGATTTAACAGACCTTCAAAATAAAGTGTTTCTAAGTGCTTCTACATATATGATCAAAAAATATACATACATATAGGAACACAGAAAATTCTAATTAAGTAAAGAAAAATGAAAACTACCGACCGTGACACACCCCACCATGACTCCCCGTGCCCCTCCTCCTGCGGGTGTGGTTTCTACCTGGGCCGTGGAAACAGAGGCGGGTTTCGTCTGGTCGACACGACCTGGAGTCGGAGCAGGAGCCGGACTTCAGCCGAGACTGTAACGTTTAGAGAACTGAAGCCTTTCAGCTCGAGCCGAGTCTGGTTTTATCACAGACGCTGAAATGTGAAAGCCAATCTGTGTTTTTTAATCTTTTAACCTTGCTTATAATTTTATTAAAGTAAAAAAAAAAGGAAGGGCTGAATGAGACTCTGTGGCATTGGAAAGTACTTTGCTGGAATAAGAACATTTAAAGGAAATTGACCTCTAAAATATCAGTGCACGTCGAGGAGCCAAACTGCTGCTGCTTCCACTTCTGTGCAGTTCTCGGTTCAGTATGACTCACGGACCTTGAGGGATGAGACACGGCTCGGTGCAGGAACAACACTGCTTCTTACAGTGACGCGTACTGTACCTGAAACTCAGACCGGGGGGGGGGGGGCTACCTAGCAAAAAAATTTAAACCAAAAATCCTTCCTTTCCTTCGTTTGTAGTTTCAGTTGTTAAAAACACAGAGAGTGCTTGAGTCCCTGAGCTCAGATGGATGTAGCTGAACAACCAGCGAGCTGCTGCAACATGTAAGGAAGTCGTGTTTGTGCTTCAGGCAACAACTGCAGCTTTGGTGAAGGTTAGAGGAAGATGGTGGTTTTGCTTTTTCTGTATTAAACCAGACCAGGATCTTTGTCCAACTCTAACCAAGAGCTGTGAACAGAACCGTGACGTGCTGTCGTTCTCTACAGGTGGATGTTGTGCTGCAGGACTGGACAACAAATTAACAACATGTCCTCATACTTTAAGTTTTCTGTGATTAAAGATCATTTCTGTCTTCACCTCATAAAAACCACAAACTTTTCCCGTCTTCTCCCAACTTCCTCCGTCCGACCCCTGTGAACCGCCGCTGGCTTTTCCTACACGTTTGCTGACGGGGGACGTCTCTCCATGTAGAGGTCACACTAATGACTTATTACAGCGGTGACGCAGGTGAGACGGGGAGTGTGTGTTTGTGGCTCCGGGGTGAGACGTGGACGCCGGGCCGATGACGTCACACACGGCAGCACCTTCACCTTCTCACCCCGTCCTCCTTGAAAGCGTTTATATACGTGTGACAGAGGAGGACACATGACTCGACCTCTCTGTCACTTTCTCTTTTCTTATAATATACGACCCCCCCCCCCCCCCCCCATCATCATCACCATCATCATCACTCTTCCTCTCAGCAGTGTGTTGTTTTGTTTGTTGGGACTGTGTGCGCAGTCCTCGCACCGCGCACGTCATCCACAGCTTATCAAAGCAACAATAACCCGCCCACGCTCCCCTCCCATTACAGCCCATTAGCAGCCACTTGCATTGTTGGGAGTCTCATAGAAAGGTCCCGGAGGATTCACTCCGCTCCTGTTGTTCGGGAACAGAAACAGTGTGAGTGGATGAACTTGATGGATTCAGGAAGAGACCCGTGTTAATGATGGAAATCTGTCCAGTGATTCATAAAGACAAATCCATTAAAGGTTGCACACGTTTTGTTTTAACTCTCTGAAGCTACAAACTCACGCAGTCTTGTTTTAACCACCAAATTCAATCTATTTAATCTCTAAAAGCCACAGAGAACGTTCTACAGGCTGTTGTCTCGACCACGGCAGCAGCCTCTTCACCTGCCTCAACCTCACATCTATTAATCAGCTCCAGACTTTGAACAGGATCCGGGAGAAGTGACCACATCGCAGCGGTTTCAGCCTCCTGACACCGGCTCCCAGTACGTTCTAGAATTGATTTTAAGATCCTACTTTTTTAAAGCTCCTCACGGCCTCTCTCCATGTTTTCTATCTGACCTCTTATGAAGCAGCTCGTAGCCGGAGCTCCTCGGGCAGAGGTCTGTCAGCTGTTCAAAGCTGAGAACCGGAGGTGACAGAGGTTTCACAGCTCTGCAGAGTCACTGACTCTTTTAAATCTCTTCTTCAAACAAACCTTTATCGGAGAGCTTTTCCCGATTTTACTTAACGTCTTTACACTTTTGCTTCTGTTGATAACTTATAACGGTTGAGTTAATTGATTTCTGCTGATCGCTGGTGACTTTGGTCTTTTTGCACTAAGACACTTTAAAAGTAACTGTTGCTTTACAGACCTGCATGTGTTATTTGCTTGTGTAAAGCATTTTGTAACATGCGTTTAGAAAAGTGTTCTATAAATAAAGATTATTATTATTATTACATTTATGAAGACGTAACTGCTGTGGAAAAGAAAATATTACAATTTGATCATTTTAGAGCATATTCTTAAAAACGTAAAGACATACAACAAAATTATTATTTAGTTTTTCTTCTTTCACTACATTTTATTTTATATGTGAGAATCTTCTATGTGTTTAGTGTATGTTTGTATATCGAAAAAAGCAATAAACAGGTTTAATCATCAGAAGAGAGGAGGCTCTGAGCCTCTCTTCTGATTGGCTGACTGTTTTCTGAGTGATCCAATAAAAATAAAGCAGATTTCAGGTAAAAACACTCAGAGAAACCAAATCCTGCAAGGTTTGGATGGTGGGTCCAGGTGGGCGGGGCTTGGTGACTGCTTTGTTGTGACATCACAAAGTTCCAGAAGTCCTGACGGCTGGTTTTAAGGCTCAGTTTCTGAATACAGGCTGTGTGCATTTCTCTGTGGACTGAGGCTTTGATACTTTCACAGTATTAATATAGAAGCTAGAGCTGATCTATAATCACACTACACATGGACAGAGACACTTTACGTCTACGTATTTGTGTTGCTTGTGTTTTTTGTTCCAGTGGCTGTAACCACAGAAACGCTCCTTCCTAAAGGATCAGATCACATGTGCTGTGAGGCTGTGATTGTTCCTGCTGATCATATGTTCCAATCAAGGGGATATCTTCCTAAATTAACGTTTCCCTGGGGTCTGTGTCACAAACACGAGCTCTGCTTACATGATCACAGACGATGGTCGTCACTCAGTATGTGCAGGTACATTTGAGAGTCCTACGGGACTGTGGGTCACAGGTAAGGTGCGGTGGAGGGGGGAGGGGAAATTATCTCATGTCGCATGTTGTCAGGCGTCTGGAGGGACAGTCACACAAAGTCTTTCTTTCACACTAAAAGAGACTACACATTTAACATGACCCACGAATCTGTGCAACCAAAAGATGCTTCATTTATAAAGTTATTAAGACATTAAGACATTTTAGAAGCTGGAACCAAAGAATATCTGGCTTCGGTTCTTGATAAATAACCACAGTCTTCACAAAACATTTTCTGTGACTCGACTGTTTTAATCAACTAATTGTTTCAGTTTTACTTTTATAGAATAAGTTTTTTTCTCCCCCGTGTTTTTAAATCTGCATTACCACAGGAAGACTTCTCTGTATGAGCTGAGGGGAGACTAAAGTGACTTAGATATATTTGATTCTTTGATTTGCTGATAAAAGAGTAAACCTGTTGTTCAGGAGACCTGCTGTTGAGAGGCAGCTTTGCCTTTTGTTTCCTTTCTTGTCTGAGCTGTGGAGACTCATTATAATTTCACCTGTGCTGCCAGAGTCCTGCTGCAGGGCTGAGACAGGACAGTCTCTGCTCAACACACACTCCTTCCCTGTCTGAGTTTTTGCTGCAGAATCGAGCAACTTTCGTTCAGTTTGTTCACCTGCTGCTGCTGCTTCACTCATGTATGTTTCTCCCAGTGTGTGTGTGTGTGTGTGTGTGTGTGTGGAAAGAATTGAGAGGCAACCATCAGAAATAATCAGATCAAGATTCACCAAATTACAGTTTAATTGTGTGTATCTGAGTAAACATCTGGTTCAGAGTTTTCCCTCAAATGCTCAGTGAAGAGAAAACAAACTTGTGGATGTTCAAGTTGTTTTTTTGGGGGG
>NW_019175380.1:1030529-1031157 GCF_002260705.1 Seriola dumerili
TGTGTGTGTGTGTGTGTGTTGGCTGCAGGGGAAGACAGTGCTGTCCCACTAATAAGGAGCCAGTCTGACAGCAGCAGCCTGACAACCTCCTGACAGACAACGACCTGCTTTTGTGCTGAGTTACTAGAATATTCCTGGCATCTCCAGCTCGGGGTCAACTCCTGGGACGCAGAAGCAACACTGCCTCAATTTAGATTTTTTCTTCTTCTTCTTTTTTTTTTCTTTTGCAGATTCCAGATTCTGCAGAATATTTTCTCTCTCTCTTCAAATGTGATTTTGAGTCAGACAAACGACAGCACGAGTCACTCAGTCGTGTCAGTGTGAATACTTTCTTTTTATTGAATTGTCAGGGTCAGGCATTTGACGAGAACAGATGAATACTTACCTTCTGCGACGGTTTTATAACAGCTGCTAATATTGCCAGCCAGAAACCCAGCAGACAATGTAGCTGTAGAATTGAACCACACAGAAATCTACATTGTATGCCAGGTTCAGGACAAAGCAAAAAAAGGTGCGTACACTTCACCTCAAAGGCTTTTCAGACATGCTTCAGCTTCAGAACATTTACAGTTTCACTCTATCAGCTCCGACCAAGGACGTTCAACACAAAGAGGAGAGAGAGAGGGAG
>NW_019175380.1:1031387-1040442 GCF_002260705.1 Seriola dumerili
AGAGAGAGAGAGAGAGAGAGAGAGAGAGAGAGAGAGAGAGAGAGAGAGAGGGAGAGAGAGAGAGAGAGAGAGAGAGAGAGAGAGAGGCAGAAACACTGAGAATTAAAAAGAAGAATGGCGGAAGAGGAAGGAGTGAAAAAAAAAACACAAAAAAACCTTGAAAGGGCCCCTTGTGGAGTTGTGACACAGAGAACATCCTGTCTGTGGGGGTCACAGGATCTAGCCCCCCTGACATCGCAGCCAATCAGGGGGAAGGAATGTGCCACCGGCCAATGGGAGAGGGACCGGGCACGCTCGACCGGGAAGTAGGCCGAGCCGTCAGAGACCCAGTAGCCAGATGTAGCTGCTGATTGCTACACAGGATCTACACTGCCTACTGAGCAACTGACAGCGGCCACAGAGCCGCGCAGCGCGAGGGCCCCCGCCGCCGGGTCCGGTCACGCCCGGGGCGGGAAGGAAGGCGACGCACTTCCGTAGACACAGCTGAGTCCACCTGGAGAGAGAGAGAGAGAGAGAGAGAGGGAAGAATAAATAACCCCATACTCAGAGAGGAGGAAACGAGCTGAGCAAATAAGAGGAAAGAAAAATTATGAAGAAAGCGAAGGTGTCAGTGGTGAAGATGGGGTGATGCAAGGATAAGGGAGGGGGGGGGTATGGTGGCAGGCGGAGAGCTGACGGGGGAGATCAAGCAGAAGAGAGGAAGAGGATGCCTGAGGGAGGGGAAGGATATGGGAGATTATCTGCTGACGAACATCTCCGAGCGTGGCATTATCAGTTGCAGATTCCTGTCATTCTTTCCCATTAGCCCCGAGGCGCGACAGGCAGCGGCCACCGCCATGCCGGCTCCGACGCTCAGCCACTCACATAATGGGAGCACTGACCCAGTCTGAACAAATTACCACCTAGATACAGGTGATGGGAGGAGGGGGGGGCTCTCTCTCTCTCTCTCTCTCTCTCTCTCTGCGGTCACAGCTCCAGCTCTGCATACCTGAGGCCTCATGACCGTATTGATCAAACACACTCGGACCAGCTGATGGTCACTTGACTCCAATTTCTTTTTATTAAGTGAAATGTGCTGGCTACTCCCTCTGCTCCCTTATCCTCCCCCTCCTCCTCCCCCCTTCACATTCCAGCTCTGTCACCATTACTGCTCTTTCTCCTCCCCTTCTTCTTCTTCTTCTGCTTCTTCTTCTTCCGTCTCAGCTGCAGTTGTGTAACACACCGATGACAAAGGTATACGGCTTTGAGTTGCATCATTTGTCTTTTGTCTCCCACGGCAGTGATCGCTATGACAACTCAATGACTGATGCCACCCGCAAACTTACGCTTCAGAGATTTATTATCGAGTGTGCCGCCCCTGCTCCAGCTATGTGGGGGGGTAAAGGCATGTGGCCTCAGGCTCTGTTCTTGGCTGGAGGGGATACAGTTTTTAGAAAGAGGTGGGGGCGAGGAAGGTGACGGGGGTGGGGGGGGAGGGAGATGAAGATAATGATTGTTGCTGCAGAAATCTATTCTTACCTCTGCGGGGAGCGGCAGCGGGAACAGGAGGAAGGAATCTGCGCGGAACCTGCAAAGACAGAAGAAGAGCCAGGTGAGGTCAGGAGTCACGGGGAGAAGATAACACTAGAAGAACAAGTGTGACATTAACAGGAGCCGTTAGCTCCGCCTCCTCCTGCAGCAGCTGGACAGCTCAAACAGACACCAACAGGTCGGATTCTTAAATTCTTTTTGTTCCGCTCAAAGTGAAGCGTTTGGGTCGAGTGAGACACGAACGTGGACGAGGTCAGAGGCCGACGGAAGAAGTGAAACTCTCTCACAGCTTAACCCCCCCCCCCACTATTCATTTGACTGAAGTGATACCAGCTGGTGTATTTTTAAACACACATCACAGCGGGAGAGCGGGTAGAAATGAAGGACCGCAGGAGACACTCCAGGTTTAATTATAGGTGGTGTTCACCAGTGGGAAGCCAGTGAGGGATCATCACTGTGCTGGAGATGATACTGGTTTAAAGGAGAGACACAAAACTCATCACACACACACACACACACACACACACACACACACACACACACACACGTCTGCCTGTCTGTAGCCTTCCTCGGGTCGGTGGTGACAGAAAGTAGAGCGTCATGTGAGAAAGGAGGAAGTAACAGAGAAGAATGAATGAGTGAGTGAGTGAGTGAAGGCTGGAGGGTGAGGAAGGTGGATGTAGGAAAGCGGGTGAGCGGCTGAGGATGGGTGAGGCGGCGGTGTGAGGAGGGGTGAGGCCAGGCGTGCCATTCCATTCCTGCCTGCACTGGGCAAGTCTATTCCTAGAGTGTGGTGTATGGCAGTTGATGTGGCTTTCCTCTGAGCTGCCTGGAAGATGACTGGGCCTGACCACATCCACATTCACACACACACACACACACACACACACACACACACACACACACACACACACACATTCACAAAGTG
Organism: Seriola dumerili; assembly: GCF_002260705.1. Classification (NCBI taxonomy): domain Eukaryota; kingdom Metazoa; phylum Chordata; class Actinopteri; order Carangiformes; family Carangidae; genus Seriola; species Seriola dumerili. The sequence goes on from NW_019175380.1 coordinate 1,033,846, forward strand.
ACAACTGTGCACACATATAGAGCAAATATACACACAGATGAGTACACACACACACACACACACATTCTGAGGGAAGCAAAGAGGAACTGAATCATTACCCTGCCTTAGCCTCAAAGTAGGGGGTGACCACTGTACAAGTATGTGTGTGTGTGTGTGTGTGTGTGTGTGTGTGTTTGTGCAAACACAAGTTGCACTTCTGCAGTAAGCAACGTTGGTTCACTGGTTATGTGCATGTGCTGTTTGTTGCTCAAGTATGTGTGGGCATGTGTGTGTGGGTGGGTGTGTAGGATGTGTGATCTGGGTGTGGATGCATTCCCTCTCCCTCCATGTCTCAGTGTGTGTGTGTGTGTGTGTGTGTGTGTGAGAGTGTGTGTGTACAGTGTGGGCCTGGCTCCATCTTTAAAGTCCCTCAGTGTTCCAGCTCGTCGCTTCTTATCTTCAGTTATTCTTACAAAAAAAAAAGAAACCCATCTGGAAATGTATCGGCGTTTATTTTGGAATAACAAGAACTGGAGGAAAATCTCAAACACATTTCTGCTTCACTTTCTCTCATGACATGAAGACATGGCTACTGTCTTCATGCAGGGAATTCAGCAGGTTGAGGACGCGCACGTGTTGAAATAGAAGGTTTGTGTTCTCGGGGAAACGCCTGGTTTGTTTTCACCACATGAATCCTGCAGCTCGCCGTCTGCAGGTTTCACCGGCCTCATTAAATGAAAATGGACGATCACAGTTTGCACCAATCAGCACGGTCTCACTGACTCAACCACACGCCTGGTCTGCAAGATGAGACAAGCCCCACAATGCAGCTCTCTCCAGCAGATTGCCACCAATTTAGCAGTCGTTCCACGGGGGCCGGCGGCCAATCAGATACCGGCTCTCAGCTCCCCAGGTTCCATTAGACCCCGGCCTGGGAGTCTGATTGGTTGTGATGGGGTGAGCGAAAGCATCCAACCAAAGAGAGGGAGCCAATAGCTCAGATTCCGTGGAGACAGAGGTTATGGAAGCTCAGTCTTCCCTGCCACCTCTGTTCGCCATCCAACGCCATTCCCTGTCCCAGAATGTTCCCTCGCTATCCAGCGGACGGTCGCTGCCAGACAGACTGCTGAAGTCGCACCCCCCACCCCTCTCTCTCTCTCCCTCTCACTTTCTATCCTTATTATAAACGGAGGAGATGAAACAGGCTTTCACGTGTAAAGCAAGGTTCGTTCGGGCGCTGCGGGTCGGAGCGGCAGACTGAATCCAGGCCTGAGACGCCGCAGCCAAAGAGCTTCTCCAGAGGGAGCCCCAGCCTCGAAACGCTCGGCCCGTACCCCAGCCCCAGCCCCAGGCTCAGCCCCAGGCCTAGAGAGAGGGGTGTCTGCAGGCTCTTCCAGGGGGCTGGACTGATGGGAAAGAGCTGGCAAGATGACCAAGGAAAGCTAACTCCCTCCTCGAGCTGCTTTATGAAGGCCTGGCAAACGTGCAGAGAGCAGAGAAAGGAGGCAGTGGAGGAGGGAAGAAACAGAAACATAAAGTACGAGGAGGGTTAGAGGGATAGTCCTATGTCCTCTGTCCCCCCCCCCCCCGTCTTGTTCTTTGTGGGGGTCACAGGGTTTAAGCCGGACTAGCGTTGCACCCCCCCGGCAAACAGCCATAAATCCGCTTCATTAGCCCCAACACAAGGCCGTAACGTTATAATGTCAGCTCTGTTTGAGAGCGCCACAACCTGGCTGCTGATACCTGAACGGCCTCCACCCTGAACGCTAACACACTCACTGATAAACAGAGAGGGGGGGGGGCTAACTCAGTGACAGGAGGTTTCAGCACCAGATGTCAAAATGGCTGAATATTGTTTCTTCTTTAACCATCAGATCCTTTAATCAAGAGCTCGATTCCTGATTTAATAATCCGGCTGATCCGCAGGAATCACGGGGATTTGGTTCGACTTGTACGACAGCGACATGAACGCAGCTCCTGACTGACGTCCTGCGACTGCAGCCGCTCTGAATAATCAGCTGAGTCATTGTGTTCACTGATTACCTTTGGAAAACAAAAGGAACACCTTAAAAACGCAGCTCTGCTGGCCTTGCCCATTGATCCTGGTTTTCCATGACGTGCATCCGTCTCTACAGCCTCTTCCTCGCACACACACACACACACACACACACACACACACACACACACACACACACACACACACACACACACACACACACACACAGCCACTTATTGGAATTCAGAGTGGGGCCCAGGTAGGGGAAGCTTTGCCCATATATGAGCAGAGGAGGAAACAGGCCAGGTGTGTGGTTAGTACACCGTTGGAACGAGCGCTCTTGAGTACACAGGAAAAAAAAAAACATGTACACACAAACACACACACACACACACACACACACACACACAAGACGCATACGCACGCACACAGGTGCTCTAACGGGCTTCTGCTGTTGTGCACATAAACCAAACTGCGTTCAGCCTCCGTGACGTCTGAGTCGCGCCGCCGAGCTCTTAACTCCACAATCTGGCCGTGAATGACAGACGCCGTGTGAGCGACCTGTTGCTGTGTAAACAAAGACGACTCATGCGAAAAGGAAAGTGAGGAGAAGAAAAGAAGGAGTGAGTCGAGTGATAGTTAAGATTGTTCTCAACGCCGCTTAACCCACTTTCAGTTACATAACGCCGCCGATGTTGGAACGACTACAGTGTGTCACAACGTCTTACCTCCTGACACCAGCCTCTGTGTGTGTGTGTGTGTTTCTAATACAGCCAACAACTAAATCCTACCGCTGATGATTTACAGCTTCACTCCCTTTAACTTTTCCCACCTCACTGAATCACCTGCCATCCTTCATTAAGCAGAGCTCCACCTGAAGACATGACTGGACATTCAGCACATGACCACCACCTGCGCTCCACCTTTACTGCTGTAGCTGAGCCGCTGCAGGACTGACTTCACACATCACTGAATAATCACTCTGTCCATCCATGCACACAGCCTGTATTCAGAAACTGAGCCTTAAAACCAGCCGTCAGGACTTCTGGAACTTTGTGATGTCACAACAAAGCAGTCACCAAGCCCCGCCCACCTGGACCCACCATCCAAACCTTGCAGGATTTGGTTTCTCTGAGTGTTTTTACCTGAAATCTGCTATATTTTTATTGGATCACTCAGAAAACAGTCAGCCAATCAGAAGAGAGGCTCAGAGAGCCTCCTCTCTTCTGATTGGCTCACAGACCTGTTGTTACTAGAGCTCCAGAGAGAAGCCTGAGAGAGGAGATGTAAAACTACACTGAGATGGTTTTTATATCTTCTGATGGATCAACACTTCAAATAAAACACAGAAGAAGAAGAAACATGGAGCTTTGAATTAACCAGAAAAAACAAAATAACATCAGGTAATATTATGATATAATCTACTATTTATACTATTGTACATTTTACTTAAATATGATAATTGCCTAATAATCCAATGTTGAACTTTTCAGAAATGGCGTTTGGCGGCAGCGGTGCGGTTGGTCCGCTCAGCTGCTTCCTGCCATGTAGGACGGGGCAGGGTTCAGTCTGTAGGCACGCTGATAAGGCCGAGGCCAGATTCCACGCTAATCTCCACCGAGGAATTTAATCTCCCTCATCAAGATACCTGCGACGCATCTCGCCGACAATCTGCCCGTTATCACACTCTCATGCCGGAAACACCGCCTTGATAAGCGCTCACAGATCCCTGCGCTCCAACGGGACGGTTTACAGCCGGCTCCTTATCACCACTCCTCACTCTCTCTCTGTCACACACACACTTTAGATAGATAGATGCAACACACACACACACACACACACACACACACATCTCAGCATCTTAACAAAATCCAGTGTCACTTCCTTTTTATAATATTTAAATTGTTAAACAGGAAACATGAATGTCTCCAGTGATTCAGCAAGAAGCATTTTTATAATAATAATAATCATTATTATTATTATGACATCGTGCTGGAGACCTGCCCTCTTATTACATGACGGGTGAGTAAGAGTAATGAGAGCATGAGAGAGAGACAGACAGAGAGAGAGACGTCTTAGTCAGAGAGAGTGGGAGATAATTTGAAGAACAACAGCTGGGCTGAGAGCCACAACTTTTAAAAGTCAGGACACACACACACACACACACACACACACACACGCCCCACTGTTCAGCCTGTGACTAAGCCCCCTTAGACAAACACATGTAACCCAGAACCACTAGCACTGATTCACACAACCCCACAAACGCTCTCTCTCTATGTCACACACACACACACACACACACACACACTGATACATATACACACGCTGCATCGCTTTAAGAGGTGGTAACCAGGAGAGATGGTAGCGGCGGCGGCGGCGACAGCAAAAGGGCAGAACCAATCTAAACCTCTGCAGCTCATCATCAGTCGTCACTCCTCTCACGGCCAATCACATCAGCCGGCTGCCATGTCCATTCATAAAGAAGCCACACTGCGCTGTCTGTGCTGTATGATACTGTATCACCCCCCCACCCCCACACACACACACACACACACCCTGTGCTATCTGTGTCAAAATGAAGGGGGGAGGGGGCGGCATGACTGAGGCAAAGAGGAAGTGCTCTCTCTCTCTCTCTCTCTCTCTGTGTATGAAGAAAGCAAAAAGAAGAAGCCTATTAGCTTCAAACATCTATTTTTATCACTCGGCTCCGGCGCCATGAGACGGTGTCAGGTATATAATTACGGCGCTGACGACAGCACACGCCACACGCCGCGTTTCCCGTCTCACCCTGGCCGTAGTAATGTAAGAGGTGTGACACACGAGTGGACGGAGGGAGCGTGAACCGGCTCTCCTGTAACCATTCACACTCAGAACATCCTCCTCCTCCTCCTCCTCCTCCGAGCCTAAACCTGCTCGTCCTCCTCTCGGCGCCGCTCCGCCTGTGAACGCTCTGGGAGCCGTTTCTCAACCTTAACTTGTAACATATGAAATCCATCAACAGCAGCAGCAGCTCCACTTTCTCTCTCTCTCTTTTTCCTCCTTTCGTTCTTTACTTACCCGTCTGGGTGAGAGTAGAAGAGTAGTGTTTCCTCCCGGCACTGAGTTAGGAATGAGGGAACCCCCCCCCACCTCTCTCTCTCTCTCTCTCTCTCTCTCTCTCTCTCCCTCTTAAAAAAGTTTGTCCTCCATGTCTTGGGGGTGTCCGTTTAGCTCTGTCCCTCGCTTCACGAGAGGGATTCCGGGTTCTCCTTCAACTTTAACTCTGCTTGGTCCAACAGAGAGTGAAAGAGAGAGCGAGAGAGAGAGAGAGAGAGAGAGAGAGAGAGGGAGAGAGAGAGGGAGAGACGCTATTGGGTAACAGCCTCTCACCCACGTCACTGTCCACGGCTCTGAGGGCAAGTCACACAAAACTTGTTGGAGCTGAACTCCTAAAAGATTTCATCCTTACATGTCTCCTCATCTCTTTCTTCTCTTCCTCCTCCCGTTGCATTCTTCTGAGTGTAATCAGTAACAGGCTTAAAGTGACAGCAGCAGCTCTCTCTCTCTCTCTCCCTCACACACACACTTTCTCTCTCTCTCTCACACACACACACACAGAGACAGTGTGTGCGGCTCCCTCTGGGCTAAAGGTGCTTTCCCAGAGACACTACAGCCATTAAACTCCCTGTAAGCCTCGCTAACGTAGCGCTGTCACATGTTTCCACAGCAAGTCTCCCTCTCTCCCTCTCTCCCTCTCTCTCTCTCACCCTTCGCCCTCCCTTCCTCTCCCTCAGCCCCCTGACTGACACTGTCGGACATACTCTCTCACACACACTCAGCGGCCGACGCTGCACTCTCTTATAGTGTGGCAGTTAAAGAGGGGGCTGAGCCTGCAGCGGCTGAGGGCAGTGTCCTGTTACACAGCTCTCAATTGAGGTTAGGGAGAGGACATCCATTCAGAAAAAAGAGAGGAGGGAAGAGGGAGGGGGAGAGGGAGGAGGGGGGAGGGGAAAAAAAAAAAGTAGGGGCAGCCTCTCTGTCTCTCTCTCTCTCTCTCTCTGAATGTGTGTGTGTGTGTGTGTGTGTGTGTGGCCGGGTCTTCAAAAGCAGGAAACTCCCCGGGCCGAGAGTTGGGGCGTCTGCAAAGAAAGGAAAAGGGACCCGTCTCTAAATAAGGGAAAGGAGGCAGGGACATAACCCCCCCCCCCCCCCCCCCAAGGGGGGGGGAAGGGGGGGGGGAGGGGCTGAACCTGATTGTACGCTGCTGGTTTCACTTCGACATGTCTGAAACGGTCCTANACACACACACACACACACACACACACACATAAACAAACACTATATGTGCATCTCGTCTCGGCTGCTGCTTCGACTTCACTTCTTCTTCCACTGATTATCTCATTAAAAAAGAGAGAGAAAAGAAAAGGAAAGGGAAACAATGCGTGCACGTATACGTGTGTGTTGTGATGGAGAAGACAGACGTGACCACGAAGAGAAAGTCCCAGAGTTTACTCGAAAGAACGGGCGCGTAAACAAGCGAGTAACCCCCGAGGTGACCACAGCTCCTCAACAGAAAGTACCTGAGTTCACCGGCACACAACCAGCCGGGGGGGGGGGGGGGGGGATCACCATTTTTTCCC
>NW_019175380.1:1040873-1041043 GCF_002260705.1 Seriola dumerili
CCCCCTCCCCCTCCCCCCTCCATATGGGACCCTCTGGTTCTCCATGTGGATCCCAGGTCCAGGTCCTGACGTCTCACAGTGAGTCATGTGGAGGTGAAACTATCTTGTATTTCACAAGAAAAAAGGCCAAGAATTTTCTTTTTCCCTGTTCCCGACCTCAGGAATGACCC
>NW_019175380.1:1041065-1042016 GCF_002260705.1 Seriola dumerili
CCCCCCTCCACCCCCCCAGGAATAACCAGTAATAATGTCTGAGGCTGCATCACTTGAAATTCAATTAATTAATTAACTCCTCATGTCTCCAATTGATTCAAATTCTTTTTTTAAAGTACTTCATAAAAAAAGGAGATCTGAATATCTACACTTACATGACTTTGTCCCCTGATGAAGATCACACTGTCATAAGACTGAAAGCTCCAGAACAGCTCCTAAGTGGCTCTTTAGGTGAGACTGTTTTGTCTAGTTTCATAACACAGGTTTCACGCTCTATATGACTGTGTGTGTGTGTGTGTGTGTGTGTGTTAGTGGGTGTGACTGTGTGTGTGTGTGAGTGAGTGGGTGTGTGTGTGTGAGTGTGTGTGTGTTAGTGACCGTGTGTGTGTGTGTGTTAGTGAGTGTGTGTGTGTGTGTTAGTGTGTNGGGGGGGGGGGGGGGGGGGGGCATTACCATCTGTTGACCCCTCCTGACCTGAAGCTGCCCCTCGTCCTCGGTTCCCCACCTCTCCCTCCTGTTCTCACCTACATCCTGCTATTTTACCCCACCTCTGCTCTCCTGCCACGCCGTCTCTGCCGACCACACCTATCAACAGTGCCGTCCGGCCCCACCCTGCCCCGCCCCTTCCCTCCTCCTCCCTGCTGGTGTTTGGGGTGAGGGTGGGCTGGGGTTTTTGAATGGGAGTCTCGAACGTCAGGAATTGCATAGTTGGTTTGTTACTCACAGGAGGCCATGTGACTCATCAAAGGTCCATGCTGCACCCATGCTACGCTCCGTACACGTACGTGCACACGCCTTTGTCAGGCTCCATTCACAACTACTTAAACAACAACAGTGACTCATGTAAGGAGCTGGGTTAAGTAATAATTGACCTCTATACAAACACACATCTCTATTCTGTACTGTTACACCTTTCTGGACCTGTGACCCCCCCACCCCCCTCCACCCCCC
>NW_019175380.1:1042041-1052262 GCF_002260705.1 Seriola dumerili
AAGAGAGAGACTTAGTGTGTGTGTGTGTTGTGTGTGGGTGTGGTGAGAGTGGGTGTGTGTACAGTGTGGGGCCTGGCCCATCTTTTAAGTCCCTCAGTGTTCCAGCGTCGTCGCTTCTTATCTTCCATTATTCTTACAAAAAAAAAAATAGAACCATATAGAGATATATACAGAGACGTTATCTATTTTGGAATACAAGAACTGGAGGAAAAAATTCAAACACATTTCTGCTTCAACTATTCTCTCATGACAATGAAGACATGGCTACTGTCTTCATGCAGGAATTCAGCAGTTGAGGACGCGCAACGGTGTTGAATAGAGAAAGAGGCTGTTTATTTTTTTGTGTTCTTGGGGAAACGCTGGTTTGTTTGTCACTGCACATGAATCCTGCAGTCGCCGTCTGCAGGTTCAACCTCGCCTCATTAAATGAAAATGGACGATCTACAGTTTGCAGCGATCCAGGCACGGTTCTCACTGACTCAGACACCACGCTGGTCTGCAAGATGGACAAGCCGTCCACAATGCAGTCCTCTGCTCAGCAGATTTGCACCAAGTTTAGTCAGTCGTTCTGCAGGGGGCCGGCGGCGGCTCAATCAGATACCGGGCTCTCCAGCTCTGCCCAGAGTCTCATTAGACCGCCAGGCCTGGGAAGTGCTGATTGGTTTTTGTGATGTGGGGTGAGTACGACACAAGCATCCACCAACAGAGCGGAGCCAACTAGCTCAGATTCCGTGGAGACAGAGGTTTTGATGGAAGCTCATGTCTTCGCTGCACCTGCTGGTTCGCCACCACGTCCATTCCTGTCCAGAATGTTCCTCGCTATCCCAGCGGATCGTTACGGTCGCTGCCAGACAGACTGCTGAGTCGACACCCGCAACTCTCTCTCTCTCCTCCCTCTCACTTTCTATCTTATTATAAGAGGAGATGAAAACAGGTTTCACGTCGGTAAGAGCACGGTTTCGTTCGGGCGGCTGCGGGTCGGAGCCGGACGACTGAATCCAGGCCTGAACGCCGGCAGCCAAAGAGCTTCTCCAGAGGAGCCCCAAGCTCGAAACGCTCGGTCCCGTACCCAGCCCGCAGCCTCCAGGCTCAGCTCCCATGGGGGGGGAGGGGGCAGGCTTAGAGAGAGGGGTGTCTGCAGGCCTCTTTCAGGCGGGCTGGGAGCTGATGGGAAAGAGCTTTTTTGGACAAGATGACCAAGGAAAGCTTAGACTCCCTCCTCGAGACTGCGTTTATTGTGAAGGCCTGGCAAAACGTGCAGAGAGCAGAGAAAGGAGGCAGTGGAGGAGGAAAAACAGAAACATAAAGTACGAGGAGGGTTAGTAACGGGATAGTCTCTGTCCTCTGGCCCCCCCCCCCCGTCTTGTTCTTTGTGGGGGTCCAAGGGTTTACAGCCGGACTAGCGTTGCACCCCCGGCAACCAGCCATAAATTCACGCTTCATTAGCCCAACGACAAGTCCGTTAACGTTATAGATGTCAGCTCTGTTGAGAGCGCCACAACCTGGCTGCTGATACCTGAACTGGCCTCAACACCGCCTGAGCTAACACCACGTCACTGATAAACAGAGGGGTGGTGGAGGGGGGCTGACCTCAGTGACAGGAGGTTGGTGCAAGCACCTAGGATGTCAAAATGGATGAATATTGTTTTTTCTTTTTAACGCATGCAGATCCTTTAATCAAGAGAAGCTGATTCCTGATTTAATAATCGGCTGATCCGCAGGAAGTCACGGGATTTGGTTGACTTGTACGATCTAGCGACATGAAGCAGCTGCCTGACTGACTCCTGCGACTGCTAGCCGCTCTGAATAATCAGCTGAGTCATTGGTTCACTGATTACCTTTGGAAAACAAAAGAACACTTAAAAACGCAGCTCTGCTGGCCTTGGCCATTGATCCTGGTTTCCAGTGACGTGCAATCGTCTCTACAAGCCTCTTCCTCGCACAGCACAACACACCACACCACGCAGCACAGCACACACAACACACACACACACCACACACACACAACACAGCACCACACAGCCACTTATTGGAATTTTCAGATGGGGCCCAGTAGGGGAAGCTTTGCCCAATATATGAGCAGAGGAGGAAACAGGCCAGTGTGTGGGTTAGTACAACGCGTTTGGAGACGAGCGCTCTTGAGTAGCACAGGAAAAAAAAAACATGTACACACAAACAACACACACACACACACAACACACACACACACACACACACACACCACGACGAACTTACACAGATGACGACGCAATACGCACGGCACAACAGGTGCTCTTAATACGGGCTCTTGCTGTTGTGGCACAATACAAGATCATCTGGTCGTCGTTCGTAGTAGTCATCCGTTGACGTCTGAGTGCGCACTTGCGCACCGGCGCGGTAGCCGTCTTGAACGTACCAAAGTCTGGCCGTGAATGACAGACGCCAGTGTCGAGCGACTGTTGCTGTGTAAGACGAAAGACGACTCATGCGAAAGAAGGAAAGTGAGAGAAGTGAAAAGGAAGGAGTGAGTGCGAGTGATAGTTAAGTTGTTCTCAAGCGCCTGTTAAACGCATGTTCAGTATAATAACGGGCGCGTAATGTTGAACGACTTCAACAGGTGGTGCGGTTCACAACGTCTTACCTCCTGACATAGACCAAAGCCTCTTGTGTGTGTGTGTGGTGGTGTGGTGTGTTTGTGTGTTCTGTCGTTTCTAATATAACGCCATACAACGTAAATCCTAGCCGTCGAGTTGATGTCTGCAGCGTTCAACCTTCTAACTTTTGCCCACTCACTGAATCACCTGCCATCCTTCATGGTAAGCAGAGCTCACCTGAAGACATGACTGACATATCAGATCACATGACAGCCGACCTGCGTCTGTTGCCACACCTTTACTGGCCTGTACTGCTGAGCCTGCTGCAGGACTGACTCTCGACACATCACTGGAATAATCTCAACTCCTGTCGCATCCATGCACATCCGCCTGTTATTCAGAAACTGCAGCCCTTACAAAACCAGTCCGGTCAGGACTTCTGTGAACTTGTGATGTTCACAACAACGCACTCACCCAAGCCCGCCGCCACCTTCGGACCACCATCCAAAACCTTCAGGATTTGGTTTTCTCTGAGTGTATTTTTACCTGAAATCTGCTATATTTTTATTGGATCACTCAATAACAGTCAGCCAAGTCAGAAGGAGGCCGTCAGAGAGCTCTCCTCGTCCTCTCGATTTGTCACAGACTGTTGATTACTATAGAGGCTCCAGAAGAGAAGCCTGAGAGAGGAAGAATCGTAAAGACTACACTGAGATGGTTTTTTAATTATCTTTCTGATGGATCAACACTTCAAAATAAACACAGAAGAAGAAGAAACATGGAGCTTTGAATTAACGCAGAAAACAAACAAAATGAGACAATCAGTAATATTATGATATGAATCTCTATTTATACTGATTGTACATTTTTACTTAAATATGATAATTGCCTAATAATGCCAGTGTTGAACTTTCAGAAATGGCGGTTTTGGCGGCTAGCGGTGGCGGTTGTCCGCTCAGCCTGCTCTCCTTGCCATGTAGGACGGGGCAAGGGGGTTCAGCTCCCTTGTAAGGCACGCTGATAATGGCCGAGGCAGATTCCAGCGCTAATCATCCACCGAGGAATTTAATCTCCCTCAAATTTCAAAGAATGACCTGCGACGCATCCTCGCCGACAATCTGCCCGTTATCTAAGAACACGCTGCTCATCGCCGGAAACACCGCCTTTGATAAGCCGCTCACAATCCCTGACGCTCGCAACGGGACGGTTTACAGCCGGCTCGCTTATCAACCACTTCCTCACTCTCTCTTCTGTCACAGAGACGGCAGACACATTTAGATAGATAGTGCATACACACCACAAGCAACACAGTCACACAACACAATCTCCAGATCTTAACAAAATCCAAGTTGTCACTCGCTTTTTATACATATTTTAAGATTGTTAAAACGCAGGAAACAATTGAATGGTTCTCCAGTGATTCAGTCAAGAATGCATTTTTAGTAAATATATAATATTTCATTAATATAAATTATGACATCGTGCTGGAGACCTGCCTCTTATTACATGACGGGTGAGTAAGAGTAAATGGAAGAGCATGAGAAGAGAGACAGGAACCAGAAGAGAGAGAGCGTCTTAGTCAGAGGAGAGGTGGGAAGAATAAGTTTGAAGTAACGAACAGCTGGGCTGAGAGCCACGATACTTTTAAAAGTCAGGCCACACACACACACACACACACACACACACAAGGGGGCGTCGCGCCCCGACTGTTCAGCCTGATGACTAAGCCCCTTAGACAACCATGTAACCAGAACCGACTAGCACTGATTCACACACCACAAACGCTCTCTTCTCTTGTCACAACACACACAGGCACAACACAAAGACACACTGAATACATATAACACACGCTGCATCGGCTTTAAGAGGTCGGTACCAGGAGAGATGGTAGGCGGCGGCGGCGGCGACAGCAAAAGGGCAGAACCAATCTAAACGCTCTGCAGCTCATCATCAGTCGTCACTCCTCTCACGGCAATACATCAGCCGGCTGCCATTGTCCATTCATAACGAAGCACACTGCGCTGGTCTGTGCTGTATGAATACTGGTATACTCCCCACCACCCACACACACACCACACACACACACCTGTGACTATCTGTGTCAAAATGAAGGGGAGGGGGCGTGCCATGACTGAGGCAGAGAGGAAGTGCTCTCTCTCTCTCTCCTCTCTCTCTGTGTAATGAAGAAAGCAAAAGAAGAGCCTATTAAGCTTCAACATCTATTTTTATCTACATCGGCTGCGCGCCAGTGAGACGGTGTCAGGTATCATAATTAGGTTGCGCTGACAGACAGAACAACGCCACACGCCGCGTTTCCCCGTCTCACCCTGGCCGTAGTAATGTAAGAGGTGTGACATCACGGAGTGGACGGAGGGAGCGATGAAACCGGCTCTCCTGTAACTCATTCACACTCAGAACATCCTCCTCCCTCCTTCCTCACTTCCTCCGAGCGCTAACCTCGTTGCTCCTGTCTCCTCATTGCCGCTGCCGCATCCGTCTTGTGAAGCGTCTGGGAGCCGTTTTCTTTCTCAAACCATTAACCTTGTAAACATATGAAGATCCATCATAACCGCAGCAAGCAGTAGCTCCACTTTCTCTCTCTCGTTCTTTTTCCCCTTTCGTTTCTTTACTTACCGCGTCTGGGTGGAGAGTAGAGAGTAGTGTTTTCCTCACCGGCACTGGAGTTAGGAATGAGGGACCCCCCCCACGCTCTCTTCTCTGTCTCCCTCTCTCTCTCCCTCTTAAAAGTTTGTCTCCTGTCTTGGGGGTTGTCCCGTTTGAGCTCTGCGCCTCGCCTTCACGAAGGGATTCCGGTTCCCGCTGCGCAACTTTTCAAACATCGCTGCTTGGATCCAACAGAGAGATGAAGAAGAGAGCGAGAGAGAGAGTGAGAGAGAGAAGAAGAGAGGGTAGAGAGGAGAGGGAGGAGGCTATTACGGGTAGACAGCCCTCTCAGCCACGTCAATGTCCACAGGCTCTGAGGGCAAGTACCAAAACTTGTTGGAGCTGAACTCCTAAGAATTTGTTCCATCTTACATGTGATCCTATACTCTTTCTTTACTCTTCCTCCTGCCCGTTTTGCATTCTTCTGAGTGTAATCAGTAAACAAGGCTTAAAGTGACAGCAGCAGCTCTCTCTCTCCTCTCGTCCCTCACACACACACTTTCTCTCTCTTCTCACACACACACACACAGAGACAGTGTTGTGCGGCTCCCTCTGGCTAAAGGTGCTTTCACAGAAGACACTACAGCATTAAACTCTGGTATAAGCTTCGCTAACAGTAGCGCTGTCCATGTTTCCAACAGCAAGTCTCCTCTCATCCTCTCTCCCTCTCGTCTCTTCACCTTCTCGCCCTCCCCTTCCTTCTTCCCCAAGGCCCCTGACTGCGAGACTGTCCGGACTACTCTCTCACACACACTGCAGCGGCCGAGCGCTGCACTCTCTATAGTGTGGGCAGGTTAAAGAGGGGGCTGAGCCTGCAGCGGCTGAGGCAGTGTCCCTGTTTAACCAGCTTCTAAATTGAGGTTAGGGAGAGGACATCTTCGCGAAAAAGAGAGGAGGGAAGAGGGAGGGGGAGAGGGAGGAGGGAGGAGGGGAAAAAAAAAAAGTTAGGGGCAGCCTCTCTGTTCTCTCTCTCTCTCTCTCTGAATGTGTGTGTGTCGTGTGGTGTGTGTGTGTGTGTTGTGTGTGTGTGTGTGTGCCGGGTCATTCCCAAAGGCAGGAAACTCCCAGGGCGAGAGTTGGGCGTCTGCAAAGAAAGGAAAAGGGACGCCGTCTCTAAATAAGGGAAGGAGGCAGGGAACATAACCCCCCCCCCCCGTCCCCCAGCCACAGTAGAGTGGTCTTTTATGATCTTCCAGCCTCAACTGGCAGCAACATACACCCTCACACCCATACCCCATACACACAACACACCACACAAGGCGAGCATACACACACACATAAACAAAACACTATATGTGCATCCTTTGTCTCGGCTTGCTGCTTCGCTTCACTCTTCTTCCACTGATTAATCTCATTTAAAAAAGAGAGAGAAAAGAAAGGAAAGGGAAACAAATGCGGTGCCGACGTATACGTGTGTGTTGTGATGGTAGAAGACTAGACGTGACCACGAAGAAGAGTACCAGAGTTTTACTCGAAAGAAACGGCGCGTAAACAAGCGAGTAACCCCCGAGGTGAACCACAGCTCCTACAACAGAAAGTACCGTGAGTTTTCACGCGGCACACACCAGCGGGAGGGTGGGGGGGGGGGGGGGGGGGCATTACCATCTGTTGACTCCGCTCCTGAACCTGCAGCTGCCCCTCGTCCCTGGTTCCCCACCTTCCCTCCTGTTCTCAACCTACATCCTGCTTATGTTTTACCCCACCTCTGATCTCCCATGCAGCGTCTTCTGCCGACAACCCCCTATCAACACGGTGGCCGTCCGGAGGACCCACCTACTGCCCGTCGCCCTTCCCTCCTCCTCCCTGCTGGTGTTTGGGGTAGGGTTGGGCTGGGGGTTTTTGAATGGGAGTCTCGAACGTCAGGAATTTGCATAGTTGTTTGTTTACTCACAGGAGGCCCATGTTGACTCATCAATAGGTCATGCTGCAACCATGCTACGCTCGTATCACGTACGTGCAGCACGCCTTTGTCCAGGCTCCATTCACAAAACTATTAAAAAACAACAGTGACTCATGTAAGGAGCTGGTTAAGTAATAATTGACCTCTATACAAACAAGCATGCTCTATTCCTGTACTGTTACAGCTTCTGGACCTGTGAGGCCCCCCTACCGCTTCATTCTATGTAATTGATTTCAGTGAGCAGCCTCAGACCATTATTACTCCCCTTCCACGGTTACTTTTCCTGGGGGGGTGGAGGGGGGGGGGGGGGGGGGGGGGGGGGGTGAGGGGGGGGGGGGGGTATTCCTGAGGCCCCGTCGGGAAACTAGGGAAAAAGAAAATGTCTTGGCCTTTTTTTACTTGTGAAATAAGCAAGACTTAGTGTTCACCCCACAACTCCTCGCTGCCACAGAGAATGACTGTCACGTGTGAGACGGGTCAGCGGGACCCCAGTGGCTGGCCCGCCCGGTCCCCCCACCGCCTTCATATGGACCTTCTGTCGTCTCATGTGATCCCAGGTCAGGGTCCTGACGTTCTCACAGGTTGAGGTCATGTGGAGGTGAAATATCTTTTTGTGAATTTCACAAGAAAAAAAGGCCAAGAATTTTTCTTTTTCCCTGTTCCCGCCTCAGGAATGACCCCCCCCCCCCATCCACCCCCCACCCCCCCAGGAATAACCAGTAATAATGTCTGAGGCTGCATCACTTGAAATTCAATTAATTAATTAACTCCTCATGTCTCCAATTGATTCAAATTCTTTTTTTAAAGTACTTCATAAAAAAAGGAGATCTGAATATCTACACTTACATGACTTTGTCCCCTGATGAAGATCACACTGTCATAAGACTGAAAGCTCCAGAACAGCTCCTAAGTGGCTCTTTAGGTGAGACTGTTTTGTCTAGTTTCATAACACAGGTTTCACGCTCTATATGACTGTGTGTGTGTGTGTGTGTGTGTGTGTTAGTGGGTGTGACTGTGTGTGTGTGTGAGTGAGTGGGTGTGTGTGTGTGAGTGTGTGTGTGTTAGTGACCGTGTGTGTGTGTGTGTTAGTGAGTGTGTGTGTGTGTGTTAGTGTGTGTGTTAGTGTGTGTGTTAGTGAGTGGGTGTGTGTTAGTGAGTGTGTGTGTGTGTGTGTGTGTGTGTGTGTGTGTGTTAGTGTGTGTGTGTGTGTGTGTGTGTGAATCACAGCCTTGTCGTGTGTCGGGGGCCGGTGAATGGGTTTCTGTGTGTTTCTCATTGTGTTGACTCGGGAGCCTGTGGGCCCCCGGCAGCAGGCTGGGCTGGAGCGGGGGATGACTCAGGGTGAAGGCGGCTAAATGACTCCAGACCTGCCCGACGAACGGCGGCGTTAACCTGCAGCGGGACGGTGCGCGGTGTGTTAAAGCCCCGTGCCCCTCCGGTGGCGGCGCGGCGCTCACCTCTCCTCTCTCCTCTCCGGAGTCTGTGATCGTTTTCTTTCATGTCGCTCTGAAAACAAGATTTTTTATTCCCGCGCGGAGCTATTTCGGTTCAAGCGTTTCATTTGGCGTTGGGCTGCTCTCTGCCAAAAGCAGCAATCTGACAGATTATTCCTGATCTTGTTATTCAGCTGCTCTGTGAGCCAGAGACCATGAGTCACTGGGAAAGAAATGATTATTTTTTTCTTAACAAGGGAGTAATTTCATGTTAAAATGAAAACAGGGCTGCAGTTTGATCTACTATTATATCACCAGAAAACAATTTCAAATATTAAGAATCAGAGCTGATAGAAAAAAAGAAATTGGTTGAGTAGCTATTTATTCTTATTTTGTAGAACTGAAGATGGATTCCTACATAATTTAATATGATATTTCAGGTGTAAATGACAAAACAAACTCCCAGTTCACATGATGTGAGCCTCAGTTTGACATTAAAGTTTGTCCTGAAGAGGAAAGTCTCACAGTAACTGAGAGGTTTGCCATTTTAGACTGTGACTCAGTCTATTGTGGGCACAGACTGAGCACCGCCTGCTCACTTTCTCTGGGTGGATGCAGGGGCAGAGATGTGTTTCAACACACATGCACGGCACAGGCGGGGGCCTTTCCTTCATGTACACACACACACACACACACACACACACACACACACACACACACACACACACACACACACACACACAATGGAGATTGCGGTGGAAAGGAAGCTGGGGATTCCTGAGATTCCTGTGGAAAAAAAGGTGTGAACTCAGGCAGCAGAGCAGCCTGGGAATTCTGCTGGGTCGGCGTGAGAGGAGGTTTTTAATGGCTGACCGGAGTTACTGTGACACACACACACACACACACACAGAGATAAAACAACAGCAGGGACAACGGGACACGCTTAAATAGAAATATTACCGATTGATTACAGCATCTAATCTGTGACACGTGTTCAATGGAAAAGACCTGAGACACAAACGCACTGAAGCTGTGTCTGTTTTAATGGTCTGTGCTGATGGAGGCAGAATGCTGTGTCTTTAACAGCATTAACAACTGCAGTAGTTCTGCCCAAGTAAACATGGTCAGAGAGATAGTGATGGGGGGGGGGGGGGGGGGGGGGCTACAGTGTTGAGTCAGTTGCAGTAAATTGCAGATGCAGCAGATTTCCTCTCAGCTGTGAATAAACTGTCCTGAAGGTAAAATATAATATTTATAATATATTTCATTCAGTCATCCAGCAGAAAGACACGCAATATTTTAACACACTGAGTAACATCTACGGTAAAGGTGTGTGTGTGTGTCACACAGCTGCTGCTCTTTCCAACACACACACACACACACACACACACACGCTGATAGAGCAGGTCAGAGATGCACCTGTCTCAGCCAATGAACAGACGTTACAGTGACATCATTTCATTCACTAAAATGCCGCACGCACACACACACACACACGCACGCACGCACGCACGCACGCACACACACACACACACCTCTGGAGAAGCATATGCATGCTTTGCAACCAACCAAGGACAGAGGATGGAAATATGGCAGACAGACCCCCCCCCCCCCCCCCCCTGTGGGGAGGGGGTTTGTTTTTAAGGGTGTG